>NC_134697.1:81918783-82101283 GCF_050947455.1 Rhinoderma darwinii | reverse complement strand
TATATATATATATATATATTTATTTATATATTTAACTGGTAGAGGCAGAGCGTGCATTATACATAAGATCTTTAACAGTAAAAGAAAGAAAAAAATTATACATATATATATATTAAGAGTATGTTCTCACCTTCCAGCTGAGGTGGGCAGTGGAAGTAAAACATTTCCCTAGATCCTGCAAAAGGAGTTAGTGAGACAAAGTTATTTTGACAAGGATATTGTTATATTCCAAATATTGACATACAATTTGTGACAACATTAAGTACAACAGCTGTCGATAGATAGATAGATAGATAGATAGATAGATAGATAGATAGATAGATAGATAGATAGATAGATAGATAGATAGATAGATAGATAGATAATAGATGGATAGACAGATAGATAGATAGATAGATAGATAGATAGATAGATAGATAGATAGATAGATAGATAGATAGATAGATAGATAGATAGATAGATAGATAGATAGATAGATAGATAGATATGAGATTTAACCTTCTTCTGAATCTTTCTATAACTAATGAAACAAAGCTACAAGAAGAGACTTTAGTAAGCTGCCCCCATCATCTCAGGTTCTGACAGGACCTGCACATTCTGTATAATAAGAGGGTCTTCAGCCCCCGGCAGCAGCTTCTTGATAAATACAATTTCTAGTCATGGAGATAAACTGCACATGAAGGGACCTGAGGGACTCCAGAGAGCAAATCTTTCTACAGTTTTCTAAAACCAATAAAGATCGACCTGTGTATTTCCTTCCTGCGCTGCTTTATTAAACAATATTAAACTAGAAACAAAAGGCTTGATACAAATCTTCAGTCTATTACTTGCGATCTCATGAAATTCTCAGACGTCTATCGATGCCAATGTCAGCGATTCTGTTTTACCTGGATTGTACGAGGTCAGGCTGGTGGTGAGTTCAATGTTCAAGGACCCGGTATCGGTAGAAGAAGCTGCTAGGGTGGTCTTATAATAGAGGGGCTGGTAATAAACTTGCAAGGTCTACAGTCTACAGGACGAAAGCTTCAGATGGATCAGGGGGACTCGCTAGAGAGTAGTGAGAAGTAGCTCAAGTGGGAAAGATGAGGGTGGTAGTGCGGCTAGGAGCTGTCCGACTCCCGGTGCTGAAAATCCATCTGCCTGTGTGCGCCTGGGTGCTGCCCGTGTGCGCCTGGGTGCTGTCTGTGTGCGCCGGGGTGCTGCCTGTGTGCGCCTGGGTGCTGTCTGTGGGTGCCTGGATGTTGCCTGTGTGTGCCTGGATGCTGCCTGTGTGTGCCTGGATGCTGCCTGCCTCGCCTTTCAGCACTTGCCTTTATAATCTCACGCATAATTGGCCCTAATCGGATTATTTGCTGCTCTGTACAGTCAGTAACATGGATAGGTCTGCTGGGTACCACTAATGAATGACGAGGTGCGACGCGTCACGTCCCAGCAAATAGCAGGACGTTTAAAAGCCTCCTACTTCTCCTGGCAAGAGGCAGAGCTGAGAGTAGCTTCTCTGGTGATGATCACTGATCGGTAAAGGTGCCTTCCTTAGTGGGTATGGGCAGCACACATGTAATATATTCTTGCTGTATACATTTAATTCACAATGCATTATTGATAGGATCCTAATCTGTAGCTCATGAGATCATATCAGCCTTATAGGGTGGGAGTTTCAGCAAGTTTCCTAGACCACTGCTGCTAGATCTGGGCTGGATGAATTGTATCAGAGTCCCTGACCAGGGACTGTTATTGCCATGGAATGACTGGTAGCGGTCCCTTGAGAATTGTAATACTTACAGGGTTGTACTTGAAGTAAACGAAGCAAATATTTCGCCTGGTTTCTCGGAGACATGTATTGAAGCTTGTTCCCAAGTTGCATGTGACTGGCTCTCCAGTGTTTGTAACCTCCTCCTTCTTCTGTGGCACAGATTGCTCCAGATGCCCTTAGGATCCGAGCTGCTGGCATGTAACTGGCAATCAGCCCTTTAATTGTCAGTGTGGATGGCTTTTAGGGAGCTCTTAGCGCAGAGCTGCGCTTTGTAAGCGGTAGCACAGACAAAGTTTGATTTTGTTCTCAGCATGGGGTCTCTGGATTTATGGTCTCCTTCCCCTGTAAATAATATGCAGCGGGACCCCAGCAATTAGTTTTTAAAATGCATCAGAGACAGAAAAAGAAGAAGGGAAGGAGGAGGGAGGGAGGGATGGATGGATGGAGAGCTTCTCTCAGCTTAGCTCAAACTCTAAAGTATCCAAGCCTGAAACATTCAAGTCAGAAGCTGGTGATTGGATCAGATCACATAAACAGAAAAAAAATAAAAAAAAATATCACAGCGTAATGGTACCTAATTGGTTCTGTAATAGCATTACACAAGGATAATAGCCTGTTATGGCCCTCTGAACTATTAAGAGCTTCCCTGGCGCATTGCCTTGATGATATTAAAGGGGAAATCTAATGATATTTTGGTTATTAAATGCGTGTAATTAATTTATGCACCACTGAAAATAAAGTTTGCCTGATGACCCACTCAAGATACATCAGGAGATCTAAAGTCATACAGCTGTTGATAGGTTGCTGTTGTCTGCTGGTGTCTAGACTGTTCGTTTTAGGGTCACAAATAAGCAGAATTAATATTTTATAAACATGGAAACATTCGAAGTCGAATGTGGTGGAACACCAGCGTTGTATCGTCTGCCGCATCATTCTGTTCCATGGTGGAATGAGAGTTTAAGGCAGGTCTGAATTCAGGCAGAGACATCACCCCGGGGTGTTTACCCTCTCAAGTCAAGCCGCTGAAACTCTCCCTTGTCTTGTATCTGTTCTAATCAATGTGTTTATACAACAAACGTTGCTGAAATAGATTACTTCACACAGACTCCGTCCATTAGTAGGAAGCTTTTCAGGAATTCACCGGGGAATATATTAGCTTTTTCCATTTAAGAACATGTAATGTACACCCAGGTGAAGTCCCTGTCAGGTTATCCTCCAAGGTATACAGAAAGGAAGTGATGAACAATTCATCACTCCATGAAGGTACAAAATAATGAATATAAAACAATCCATGTACAAATATATGAATGAATCTCTACTTAATAAATGGAAGGAGGTGCAGATATCTAGTGAATAAAAGAAAGGTTGCATTTGCTGTTTAGATATAATGAGAGTGTTGAAAATGTAAAAACTAAAGAGATCCATGAATACAAGGTGTTTTTTATGCTATAGTAAGCAATTCCACTTATATTACAAGATGTAGCTAGTCTTTCCAAAAATTCAGATTGTTGCCCTGTATCTAAATACCCTGGCCGAAGCAAAGCCGAATGGCTTGTGGGGGCTCCCTTGGCATCCTGCCATAGTTGCATATGCCCCTATAGCCCCCCTCCCCCATTACACCTTTGACAAGCCACACATTGGCCTGTTTTGGATATATTATGAGAAGACCTAACTGAAGAGAACAGGGGAAATGACAACCAGCAACAAGATAGAATCACAGAAACCAGAGGCGTAGCTAGTTTCCCTAGCACCCGGGGGCAAAGATTCAGTCGTCCCGTCCCCCCCGAACCTTTTTCTCAACATCTCCTTCCCCCTCACCATGTTTGCTTTCTCTACCAATCAATGAGATTTTTTGTTCACCATTTTTTTTAATGTAACTCGAGCATAAAACCATTTGTACATTTTACAAGCAGTATAAATGAAAAGAAAATAAATAAAGAGGTCAGTGCCGGACTAAAACAGATTAAATAACTGAGGCTAGCGAGACTATATGGTGACATAATGAACAGCCTTCTCTTGTAGATAGTGCCACACAAAGCCCCCTGTGGATAGTGCCATGCAAAGCCCCCTGTGGATAGTGCCACACAAAGCCCCCTGTGAATAGTGCCACACAAAGCCCCCTGTGGATAGTGCCACACAAAGCCCCCTGTGGATAGTGCCACACAGCTCCCCCTGTGGATAGTACCACACACCTCCCCTTGTAGATAGTGCTACACCCAGCCACCTGTAGATAGTGCCATCCCCCCTTGTAGATACTGCCACACTTTACCCTCCAGGAGATAGTGCCACACATGCCCCCTTGTATATAATACCACACACACCCCCTTGTAGGTACTGGCAGCACCCCTGTAGATAGTGCCACACAGCCCCCTTGTATATATTACCACCCTCCCCCCCCCTTGTAGATAGTGCCACACACACACACACACCCCACCTGTAGATAGTGCCACACACACACACCCTCCTGTAAATAGCACTACACCCCCCTCCCCGTACATGGCACAATTGGGGCTCCCTAGAGGAGCACCTGATGCTACTGTCCATATATGGATAGTGATGTCAGGGGCTTCTCCAGGAGTGGAATCCCCGGTAAGAGTGTTGGCAACGCTTTGGCCAGGGATTCCTCCATGTCTCCCAACTTTCAAGTATGACAAAGTGGGACAACCGATGCGACCCGCATAGCAACACAGTATAATGCCCACTAGCTGCCCCCACACAGTATAATGCCCCCATAGCTGCCACCATACAGTATAATGCCCACACAGATTCTCCCATGCAGTATAATGCACACACAGATGCCCCCATACAGTATAATGCCCTCACAGATTCCCCCATGCAGTATAATGCCCAATAAAATTCTCCCATACCGCATAATGCCCCTATAGCTGTCCCATACAGTATAATGCCACATATCTGCCTCCATAGAGCTTAATGCCCCCAAAGCTGCCCCAAACAGCATAATGCCCCCATAGCTGCCCCATAGAGTATAATGCCCTATAGCTGCCCCCATACAATATAATTCCACCAAACAGTATAATGCCCCCACAGCTGCCCCATATAGTATAATGCCCATATAGCTTCCCCCATAGAGTATAATGCTGCCATAACTGCCCCTATAAAGTATAATGCCGTCTTAGATGCCCCCATGCAGTATAATGCCCCCTTAGAGGCCCCTAATGCCAGTGCTCACATAGATAGTGCCAATAGGCCCATGTAGATAGTGCCCATAGTACCCATGTAGATAGCATCAGTGTACCCCATAGATAGTGCCCCTATAAAGTGCCACAGTGCCCATTGTAGATAGTGCCACACCCCCCTTGAATATAGCGCCACCGTCCCTGTAGATAGCGCTACCCCCTCCCTCCTGTAGATTGGGACTCCCTCTAGGAGCGGAAACCCCAGCCAAAGCATAGGCCAGGCATTCCGCTCCTAAATGCTACTGTTCATATATGGACAGTCATGTCAAGGGCTACTCCTGGAGCGGAATCCACTGCCAGAGCGTCGGCAACGGGGATTCCACTTCAGAAGAGCCACTGACATATCTGTCCGTATATGGCTCCATCTGCCCCCCCCTAGCTACTCCCCTGACAGAAAACATTGACATTAAGAGGCCTGAGGAACAAAAAAGAAGATTGTATGTGCTGAAAAACACTATCCATAAAGCTGTGAGGTGTCAGACTTAAAGGGGTTATGTGGGGACCAAAACATTTTTATCTAAGTACTCACTGCAGTATGTGCGTACACTCGCGAATATACATTCTGGTCCTCGTTGCGCTGATTCTAAGATTTTCATAGATTTTTACGGCGCTGCCAGGGGACCGGAAGTCTAGTTGCCGTCTTCATTGATAACGACACGAATCTTCGTCATATAACCGACCCTGCTCTACTCAATGCAATCTCTGTACTACTGCTCCTGCTTGTACATAGAGTAATAATACTGGGGCTGGTTCACGTATGTCCAGACCTCCAGTCTCTTTTCCCTCCGGCGTAGTAAAAAAACACCGGGGAAACTGATGACAAAACGGATCCCATAGTTTCCTATAGAGTCATTTTATTGTCTAATGGAAACAGTTACCAAGTAGGACGTCTCCTCGAGCTGGATGGAGAAACATTGCATGCAACATTTCTCTGTCCAGTAATGGCAGGCAGGCACGCAAAAATTTCATCAGGGTGGTCTGGCTCACGAAAAAAAGAACTGGCCTGACACAACTGATAAATGGGAGGGAACCCTAAGAATGACTTAAAAAAAAAATAGAAAGATAAATAAACTTCATGTCTTTTTGTCTTTTGCGCTTACAATTCTTTTTGTAACCTTTTTTCCTTTCCCAGTCAGCTGCTCACCCTCTTACCTTCATAGATATAACATGCACTGACTTTTCGCCAAGCGGAATCTGCATGTTAACAGGGATGAAGGGGGGGGGATCGAGTAACGAATGCAAAACTTGCATGCTATGACACATTATAAGAAGGGGAAGGTGCTGTGGCTTTTTAGTATATGTAATTTTTTAAATTACACTAAGAGTGGTGGTGCACAATATACATATCTTACCCCCTCTCTCATAAGCATCGTTATAGGGGGTCCAGAGGTAATAGTCTCTGCCAAGCCCTAGTACCTGAGGGAATTTAAAGGCCTCTCCTATCCTGCATTACTCAGAAAACCCATTGATTTAAATGGACACTCTGTAATGCTTAATTTTCCCTGTGGTGGCACTGCAGGGAAATTGAATACTTACTCCAAGGTTTCTCCAAAGATTATAGATGATTTGGGCCAGTTCCCCCTGATGTTTTGGCGGTTTTTTACCTAATTGCCCAGTCTGAACTGGCCCAAATCAGATGACTTATTTTCTGTATAAATACATGTTCTTTCTTTTGTGCTCCCCATGCCTGATGAAAACGCCAGTTCGGCGTTGAAACGCGTTGCATAGCAATAAATCATTTTACGTTTATCTGGCTCTTGGATCTTCATCCTGTCTACACCACGCAGCAGCGCCAACATAGATCCTAATTTTATTTCACTCTGCACTCATCATACTGTAGAAATGTAATGGATGCACATAGCGTGTTGATCAGACCAACAACAGAGCCCCAATGTAAGTTGGAAAGGGGTTTCAAACTAAAATTTGGCTTCTCTTGGGCGGAGAGTGTAAAAGGGATCCATGATGCTGTTAGTTTGTGTCATTCGAGCCACAGTCTGGCAGGGACCTATGGCTCGAATGAAACCGGACACATTTTTTTATTTAGAAAAATCTGATTAATACTGCAGTCTGAGATCTGGAGTGGTATGGCCCGAATGCTAACAAATTGCTTTCCCCTCCTCTACTGTCAGCATAGTACCGACCCAGATGTTGAGTCCTTTTATAATAGTCTGCTTACTAGGGATATACTGACTAACAACCACAGTCTTTTCAATGAGGTGTTCAAGCAGCAAATCCCTTGTGTCATGGCCGTGGGCCGTCAGGCTCACTCACCTCCTGACGGCCGCGCCATGGATCCGTGAGTGCTGGTCCCCATCTCCTCCTCAGGAGACGCCAGCGTTCACTTCCGCTTCTCTCGGCCGGGTCCCGTAGGGTGGAACTTGACGTGGCAGATGATGCCAGACATGGCGATACCAGACATGGCGAATGATACCAGATGTGGTGTATGACAGCAGCAGTATATGAGACAGATGACAGCAAACATGGCAGATGACACCAGGCGTGGCAGATGATACACACGACTCCAACTAAGGGCTTAGTTATTGGAGACAATACAGCAACACGATACAGGAAGCAGTATACGTGAACACTGGGAGCAGGATACAACTACGGGACCATTTGCAATAGGAACATGGGTAGAAAACAACAATGCTCAGGCAAGGAGTGGAAGAGCAGAGCCCTTTTTATAGTCCAGGGTGATCTGGGGATTGGGTAGGGAAGTTTTAGTATGTGCGCGCTTGCCCTTTAAGGCGCCCCCTAATACACAGTCCAGGACAGGATGGCCACGCAAGCTGGCGTCTCCGAGGAGGGGGACGCTGGCAGGAGGCCATCAGTCTGCTGTCGCGGGCCTCCAACTGAGGTGAGTGGCGGCGGTCTGCAGCCGTTACACCTAGAAGTGTATATTGTACCGATTTCCAACTTTCTTCAATGGTATTTGATATACTCAAATGCAATTTAATAAAAGATCTGTCTGGATATTTTGCCAATTAACAAAACTTTATAAAAAGTGTTTGTTTTCTATAGCATGGGGTTATAGTGTGGAGGTGGACAGGGAATGATATAGCTGGGAATTTTGGATTGTTGGTGCATTTTAGTTTCCTAGGTCTTATTAAGAGTTGGCAGGGTGAAAAGCCAGACCAGCAAAAACCTCCAAGCTGCAAGGTAGCAACTAGCAAACAATAATCTTTACTGCTGAAGGAAGACTAAGCTGAGGTTATCGCTACACACTGTAAATGGCATGAGCATGATGTTACACTGACTTTGAGGGTAAGTCACATCATATAACAACAATCCAGAGTGGTTGTTCATATTCTCAATTCGCTGCTGTAGAATTTGAAAATTTTTTACATTCTGTGAATGTGTCATACACTGGGAATTTACCCTGAATTTTGAACCGTGGGCAATCATCTTCATTCATCATACTGTACAATAGTTAGAGTTGGTTTTATACAAAGTGTGGCCCTGGGCAAGGTCAAAATTGGGCCCCAAATGCTGAATTATTGTATCAATAATCCAATCAATTCAGAAGTCGGTGTGCAGAGAACTGCATCACTGATTTCTAGCGTGTACAGGATTGTTGCAAGACCCAAAGCATATGTCCCCCCTCTCACACAAAAAAATTATATACATATACATTTATTATATCATACCACTATACCAGATTATATTACCTGCATAACGGTACTGAACACAACTCTCTATTATAAGACCAATATTACCAATAATGACACAACAA
Organism: Rhinoderma darwinii; assembly: GCF_050947455.1. Classification (NCBI taxonomy): domain Eukaryota; kingdom Metazoa; phylum Chordata; class Amphibia; order Anura; family Rhinodermatidae; genus Rhinoderma; species Rhinoderma darwinii. The sequence goes on along the minus strand of NC_134697.1, from coordinate 82,092,600 downwards.
AAGGTACAAATAATACAGCCATACCATAACCACATAGTGACTGAATAATACCCCCCTACTATTACTGAATTATACCGCCACAACATTACCACGTAGTGACTGAATAATACCCCCCCTACTGTTACTGATTAATACCTCCACTCCATAACCACATAGTGACTGAATAATACCCCCATACTGTTAGTGAATAATACCTACACACCATAACCACATAGTGACTGAATAATACCCCCATACTGTTACTGAATAATACCACCACACCATAACCACATAGTGACTGAATAATACCACCATACTGTTACTGATTAATACCGTCACACCATAACCACATAGTGACTGAATAATACCCCCATACTATTACTGAATAATACCACCACACCATAACCCCATAGTGACTGAATAATACCCCCATACTGTTACTGAATAATACCGCCACACCATAACCACATAGTGACTGAATAATACCCCCATACTGTTACTGAATAATACCGCCACACCATAACCACATAGTGACTGAATAATACCGCCACACCATAACCACATAGTGACTGAATAATACCCCCCTACTGTTACTGAATAATACCGCCACACCATAACCACATAGTGACTGAATAATACCCCCCTACTGTTACAGAATAATACCGCCACACCATAACCACATAGTGACTGAATAATACCCCCATACTGTTACTGAATAATACCGCCACACCATAACCATATAGTGACTAAATAATACCGCCATACTGTCACTGAATAATACCGCCACACCATAACCACATAGTGACTGAATAATACCCCCAAACTGTTACAAAATAATACCACCACACCATTACCACATAATAACTGAATACCCCCATATTGTTACTGAATAATACCGTCACCGCATAACCACATAGTGACTGAATAATACCCCTGTAGTTTAACAGAATAATACCACCACACCATAACCACATAGTGACTGAATAATACCCCCATATTATTAGAGAACAACACCGCCACACCATAACCACATAGTGACTGACTAGTACCCCCGTACTGTTACTGAATAATACCGCCCCACCATAAACACATAGTGACTGAATAATACCCCCATAATGTTACTGAATAATACCACCACACCATAACCATATAGTGACTAAATAATACCGCCATACTGTCACTGATTAATACCGCCACACCATAACCACATAGTGACTGAATAATACCCCCAAACTGTTGCAAAATTATACCACCACACCATTACCAAATAATAACTGAATAATACCCCCATACTGTTACTGAATAATACCGCCACACCATAACCACATAGTGACTGAATACCCCCATACTGTTACTGAATAATACCTCCACACCATAACCACATAGTGACTGAATAATACCCTCATACTGTTACTGAAAAATATCGCCACACCATAACCACATAGTGACTGAATAATACCCCCATATTGTTAGAGAACAACACCGCCACACCATAACCACATAGTGACTGACTAATACCCCCGTACTGTTACTGAATAAAAACCACTATACAAAGACCATATTACCACCATGTAGTGACCATATAGTGGTTGATGCCAGTTATACACAGGAGCTCTGCAGACCATATAATATTACCACCATATAGTGACCATATAGTGGTAGATGCCAGTTATACACAGACGCTCTGCAGACCATATAAGTGATTACAACACATTTATATCCAGTGACTCACAGGTGATGTTTTCTCTGTTTAGAATCATTCACTTTCCCTTTTTACTCCATCCAGCCCAGACCACTGTGACGACTTATATCCAGCCACGACTCATCTCTGCAGAATTTGGCACACAGTCATGTTGGTTTCTTGCTTTCCAGCGCCCTCCCCACCTATACCCCATCCTCTAAACAAACTCGTAATCCTCAGTGCCCCAGATGGTAATAATGATCCCTTAGTGCTTGACACAATAAAAGTGCCCCATCAGTAACCGTGATCCCTTTGTGTCCCTACACAGTAATAATGCCCCCTTTGTGCCCCCTGTAGATACTGCCAGAGCACCAATGTACATAGCGCCAGAGCACCCGCTGAAGATAGTGCTACATGCAGCCCCTGTAGGTAGTACCACACAAAGCCCACTGTAGATAGTGCCACATACCCCCTTTGTAGATAGTGCCACACACCTCCCCTTGAAGATAGTGCCACACACCCCACTTGTAGTTAGTGCAACACACCCACCCTCTTTTAGATACTGCCAAACAGACACCTGTAGATAGTGACAAACTGCCCACCCCTGTAGATAGTGCCATACAGCCCACCTTGCAGATAGTGCCACACTGCCCCCTCTTGTAGATAGCGCCAAACAGACCACCCTTTAAGATAGTGCCCCACACCCCACCCTTGTAGATAGTGCCACACCCCTCCCCTGTAGCTACTGCAACACATACCACTTGTAGATAGTGCCACACATCCCTTCATGTAGATAGTGCCACACAGCCCCCCTGTAGATAGTACCACACAACCCCCTGTAGATAGTGCCACACAGCCCCCTGTAGATAGTGCCACACAGCCTACCTTGTAGATAGTGCCATACAGCCCACCTTGCAGATAGTGCCACACTGCCCCCTCTTGTAGATAGCGCCAAACAGCCCACCCTTTAACATAGTGCCCCACACCCCACCCTTGTAGATAGTGCCACACCCCTCCCCTGTAGCTACTGCAACACAGACCACTTGTAGATAGTGCCACACATCCCTTCATGTAGCTAGTGCCACACATCCCTTCATGTAGCTAGTGCCACACAGCCCCCCTGTAGATAGTACCACACAACCCCCTGTAGATAGTGCCACACAGCCACCTGTAGATAGTGCCGCAAACTCCCTCTTGTAGATGGTGCCACACAGCCCCCACTTGTAGATAGTGTCACACACAGCCCGCTCTTGTAGATAGTGCCACACACTCCTTCTTAGAGATAGTGCCACACAGCCCCCTGTTGATAGTGCCAAACAGCCCCCTGTAGATAGTGTCGCAAAACCCCTCTTGTAGATGGTGCCACACATACCCCCTCTTGTAGATGGTGCTACACAGCCCACTTTTGTAGATAGTGCCACACAGCCCCCCTGTATTTAGTGCCACATAGGCCCCTTCTTGTAGATGGTGCCACACTTACCCCCTCTTGTAGATGGTGCTACACAGCCCACTTTTGTAGATAGTACCACACAGCACCCCTGTAAATAGTGCCACAACGCCCACCTTGTGGATAGTGCCACTCAGCCCACCTTGTAAATAGTGCCACACTGCCCCCTCTTGTAGATAGCGCCAAACAGCCCACTCTTTAAGATAGTGCCACACAGCCCCCTCTTGTAGATAATGCCAGACAGCCAACCCTTGTAGATAGTGCCACACCCCTCCCCTGTAGCTACTGCAACACAGACCACTTGTAGATAGTGCCACACATCCCTTCATGTAGATAGTGCCACACAGCCCCCCCCCCTGTAGATTGTGCCACACAGCCCCCGGTAGCTAGTGCTACACACCATACTTGTAGATACTGCCTCGCAGACCACTTGTAGATAGTGCCACACACCCCTTCTTTTAGATAGTGCCAAACAGCCCCCCTGTAGATAGTACCACACAACCACCTGTAGATAGTGCCACACAGCCCCCTGTAGATAGTGCCGCAAACTCCGTCTTGTAGATGGTGCCACACAGCCCTCACTTGTAGATAGTGCCACACAGCCCGCTCTTGTAGATAGTGCCACACCCCTCCCCTGTAGCTACTTCAACACAGACCACTTGTAGATAGTGCCACACATCCCTTCATGTAGATAGTGCCACACAGCCCCCCCTGTAGATAGGGTCACACAGCCCCCGGTAGCTAGTACCACATTCCTTCCTTGTAGATACTGCCTCACAGCCCACTTGTAGATAGTGCCACACACCCCTTCTTGTAGATAGTGCCACACAGCCCCCCTGTAGATAGTACCACACAACCCCCTGTAGATAGTGCCAAACAGCCCCCTGTAGATAGTGGCGCAAACTCCCTCTTGTAGATGGTGCCACACAGCCCCCACTTGTAGATAGTGCCACACACTCCTTCTTAGAGATAGTGCCACACAGCCCCCCTGTTGATAGTGCCAAACAGCCCCCTGTAGATAGTGTCGCAAAACCCCTCTTGTAGATGGTGCCACACATACCCCCTCTTGTAGATGGTGATACACAGCCCACTTTTGTAGATAGTGCCACACAGCCCCTGCCTTGTAAATAGTGCCACACAGCCCCCCTGTAGATAGTGCCACACAGCCCCCCTCTTGTAGATGGTACCACACTGCTTCCCTCTTGTAGATAGTACCACACAGCACCCCTGTAAATAGTGCCTCAATGCCCACCTTGTGGATAGTGCCACTCAGCCCACCTTGTAGATAGTGCCATACAATGTCCCTTGTAGATAGCGCCACATACCCCCCTCTTTTACATAGTGCCAAACAGCCCACCTTGTAGATAGAGCAACAAGCCCCCTTTGTAGATAGTGCCACACACACTCTTGTAGATAATGCCACACCCGCCTTGTAGATAGTGCCACACACCCCCCTTGTAGTTAGTGTCGCACACATGCCCTCTTTTAAATAGTGCCAAACACACACCCCTGTAGATAGTGTCACACAGCCCACCCCTCTAGATAGTGCCACCCTGTCAACCTTGTAGATAGTGCCACGCAGCCCACCTTGTAGATAGTGCCATACAGCCCACCTTGCCGAGAGTGCCACACTGCCCCCTCTTGTAGATAGCGCCAAACAGCCCACCCTTTAAGATAGTGCCACACAGCCCCTCTGGTAGATAATGCCAGACAGCCCACCCTTGTAGATAGTGCCACACCCCTCCCCTGTAGCTACTGCAACACAGACCACTTGTAGATAGTGCCACACATCGCTTCATGTAGATAGTGCCACACAGTCTCCCCTGTAGATAGGGCCACACAGCCCCCGGTAGCTAGTACCACACTCCTTACTTGTAGATACTGCCTCACAGCCCTCTTGTAGATAGTGCCACACACCCCTTCTTGTAGATAGTGCCACACAGCCCCCTGTAGATAGTACCACACAACCCCCTGTAGATAGTGCCACACAGCCCCCTGTAGATAGTGCCACAAACTCCCTCTTGTAGATAGTGCCAAACAGCCCACCTTGTAGATAGTGCAAAAAGCCCCCTTTGTAGATAGAGCCACACACACTCTTGTAGATAATGCCACACCCGCCTTGTAGATAGTGCCACATACCTCCCCCTTGTAGATCGTGCCACACCCCCCCTCATGTAGATAGTGCCACACCCCCCTCTTGAAGTTAGTGTCGCACACATGCCCTCTTGTAAATAGTGCCAAACACACACCCCTGTAGATAGTGTCACACAGCCCACCCCTTTAGATAGTGCCACCCAGTCAACCTTGTAGATAGTGCAACACGGCCTACCTTGTAGATAGTGCCACATACCCCCTCTTGTAGATAGTGCCAAACAGACGACCTTGTGGATAATGCTACAAACACTAGCAGATAGCGCAACACGCCCCCTTGGAGCTGGTGTCACTCACCACTCTTGTAGATAGTGCCACACAGCCCCCTTGTAGATAGTGCCACAAACCCCCCTTGTAGATGGTGACACAGCCCCACAAATAAATTTAAAAAAAATTCACTCACCTAGTCCTGTTCCTGCGACGGACGGAGTTTCTCCACAGCATTGAGATGCCGATTCTGGGATTCTGTCCCAGCATCTTACAGGCAGCAGGCCTAACTTGGCTCGTAGCCTAGTGAATGTCAGAACAGTGAGCTAGCTCCTTGCTCCACCATAGTATGAAAACAGCATCAATTCTTCTAGGTACACTTGCACAAAGTCATGGATTTTGAAGGATTATAATCAGGTGTATGATTAACCACAGCAACAAGACACAAGGTAGTTATACTGCATCAGCAAAGTCTCTCCCAGGCAAAGATTTCAAAGCACACTGTGGTTTCAAGATGTGCTGTTCAAGCTCTATACAAGAAGAACAAAGAAACGGGCAACATTGAGGACCATAGATGCAGTGGTCGGCCAAGTAAACTTAGTGCAGCAGATTAAAGACACATCATGCTTACTTCCATACGAAATCAGAAGATATATGCCATCAGCTCATAACTGGCAGAAACCTGTGGGACACAGGTACACCTGTCTACTGTTCAGATAAGTCTGGCCAGAAGTGGTCTTCAGGGAAGAATTGCAGCCAAAAAAGCCATACCTTCGATGTGGAAGCAAGGCCAACAATGCAACAGTGCACGAAAACATAGGAACTGGGGTTCAGAAAAATGGCAGCAGGTGTCTGGACTGATGAGGTAAAATGTGAAATATTTGGCTGCAACAGAATGCACTTTGTTCGCCGAAAGGCTGGAGAGCGGTACAATAATGAGTGTCTGCAGGCAACAGTAAAGCATAGTGGAGGTTTCTTGCAAGTTTGGTGTAAAGGATCTGCCAGGCACTACGTCTGGGTATACTCCCAGGATTAATCAGTCGACACCTGAGGCCAGACCTCTGAGACTGACACCTGCTCCCACCAATCAGGGTGGCAGGCTCAGGAGTGGGAGAGCCTATCGCGGCCTGGTCAGTCAGAGTTAGCTCCGCCCCCTGTCCATTTATACCTGCCGTTTTCTCTTCCTCCTTGCTTGTTATTCTTCTTGGATTCCTGGCCCCACTGCTGCCTTGCTCCAGCCTGCTTCTGACGTGCTTCTGCCTTGCTTCAGTTCCGTTTATCCTGCGTTGCTCTGCCCCTGGCTTGCTTCTGCTCCGTGCTCCCGTTTGTATACTCCACTACTCCCTATCCTGACTGGCTCATTCATCGCTCCGTTTCCTCGCGGCGTTCCGTGGGCTACTGTATTCCCTTGCGTGTTCCCTGTTTGTACTCCTTGCACTTAGACAGCGTAGGGACCGCCGCCAAGTTGTACCCCGTCGCCTAGGGCGGGTCGTTGCAAGTAGGCAGGGACAGGGCGGTGGGTAGATTAGGGCTCACTTGTTCCCTTCACCTCCTTCCTGCCATTACATTTGGGGCTGCATTTCAGCAAATGGAGTTGGGGATTAGTCAGGATTAATGGTGTCCTCAATGCTGGGAAATACAGGTAGATACTTATCTATCATGCAATACCATCAGGGAGGCATCTGATTGCCCCCAAATTTATTCTGCAGCAGGACGACGACCCCAAACATCCAGCCAATGTGATTAAGAACTATCTTCAGCGTAAAGAAGAACAAGCAGCCATGGAAGTGATGATATGGCCCCCACAGAGACCTGATCTCAACATCATTGAGTTTGTCTGGGATTACATGAAGAGACAGAAGTACTTGAGGAAGCCTACATCCACAGAAGATCTGTGGTTAGTTCTCCAAGGTGTTTGAAACAACCACCCTGCCGAGTTCCTTAAAAAAAAATCGTGCAAGTTTATCTAGAAGAATAGATGGCAAAGGGTGGTCACACCAAATATTGGTTTGTCTTCAATTTCTATTCCGTTCATTCACATTGTATTTTGTTTATTGATAAAAAAATAATTCTAAAACGGCCTAAAATTCTTGCACAGTACTGTACATTTTGACGGTTTTCTCTACAACAAACCAGCGGAGGTCATAGCAACAGCAGTAGTTAATTGGAATGGGCAGGTAAACTCCTGACCTGATATTTTTGACATTTTTATAGGAAAGGTAGACAATACTTAGTTTCTCACACCTTTTATGGCTGAAATAGTAACTTTTATTAACTTCAAGACCCTTAAAGGAGTTCTATATATTAAAGGAATTAATATTTTAACCACTATTTATTATGCAGTTTTGGGCAGGTTTTGGTGTAAACTGCGCAAAAGTCACAACTTTTCTTTCTGTCTGTTAAATTTGAATAGTGACGAGAAAAGTGGATGTGGTCTCCAAGGAGACGTAGTTTAGGCCACATTTATTATGAAAAATAGCTGAAATGGGGCAAAATCTAGATTTTATTTGTTCACTGTCAGACAGTTTAAAATGCTCCATATTTATTAAGAGGCATATGCCTTTTAAAAAATGTGGTGCAAATCACTTCATCACTCTTTAACGTTGCAATGAATTATGTATCATCATTGAAATGTACATCGTACGTTAGTGAAAGAAATGGTCATATGTGACTTGTACTGGCTGAATGAACACCTACTGAAGTCATGTTGAGTGCTGACATCTTCTAAAAATATTATATTTTATAGAATATAAACTAGAACTTTGATTTATTAGCATTTATTTTTAATTAAATACATATTTATTTAAAATTATCTAAGCTAATTGTTAAGAAAACGTCCATCACTTTTAGGTTGTCATGACTACTAGCCAAGCTTCTGGGTGTCCCTGGTATGAGTTGCAGAACCACTCCTATTTCTCATTCTGCACCTATCGGGCCAAAGGTGGAGTATTTGACTATTCAGTTTTCTCATTGTTGCTTGTGTTTTCTTGTGTATGCATGTGTCTGATCAAACTCCTGGTTACACCCTGTATCACCTTGACTGTTTGGACTCTTTGAACTGGACCTCAACTTTGTCTTTGGATTTACTCTCTGCTCACTGATTTGGACATTCTGCTCTCGGCTGGTTTTGACCTCTGCAACTCCTGGTATACTTCTGTTTTGCGAGTTGGACTTTTCGTAACTCCTGGTTTTGTACTCTGCTTGCTGATTACCCCTCTGGCTTGTCTGGTTATTTGTTCTGGTATTGCCTGCAGTTGCACCTCCTGTTCTACACCTTATTCTGTAAAAGCAACCTGTGTTCTATGCAGCCAAATCCAACCTACCTCGCGATGGGCTCTGGTGGAGACCATAGAGTAGCTGCTGACCAGAGTGGTGACGGACTTGAGGTAGCTGATTTACCTGTACGCTTGATGCAGACATTCTCCAGCTGTCTTTGGGGAATTGCTCAAATATCAGTTCCATAAATTTGCACTCAAGTAGTGATTCCTTGACACTAATCTTAAAAAGTTTCATGTATATTCTATTTTTTCATGATTGCAGCATTTTCTATTTTAACAATCAGTCAACTGTATTAAATTCCAACCCTTTAATATTAATTGGGGAGTGCTAGAGGATTTTGGACTTTTGCTCTCATCTTCTGGCCTGCTCCTCTGATTCCATGCCTTCAAGTCTTGTGGTTCTCATTGCCTTCTGTTTTCATTCTCTAGGAAGAGTACCTGTGTTTCAGAGCTGTATTCTATTTCTCTCTTCAACTTTTTGTTGCCTGGGATGCTGCGTTTCATGCCTCGCTGCTTATACCATAGGGAAGTCTCATATCATGTGCCTCACGGTTTTACCTTGTTCCTCCAAATCTAAACCTGACTTTGATTTCAGATACATCAGCAAATCTGACCTTGAAAAAAATATCTAGACATTTTCTTTTGTTTCTCTATCAGAGGGACAGTTCTACCTGTAGGTTTAAATAATACCCATACAGTTCAATGGAGGAGAGACCACACATGTATGATCATCTCTCCTCAAAATTTAGGACATTAGTGGGTTCGTTTGTTGTGACTAGAACTATTTTTAACAGAGAGATGACCATGCATTTGTTGTCCTCCAGGAGACCCCATTAATGTCATATCGGACTGACATATTTTCATCAAAACACCCTTTAAATGTTTTATAACTATACAGAAATGTGTTTGCTAGATTTAAACCTAGCCCTGGAAATAAAAGTGACTATTTTAATACTTATGAAATATTTTGTGTGTTTTATTTATTGTGCGGAGTTACATTTGTTTACTTGTCTGTTTAGTGGTGTATATAATACATGAAATATAGTCATACTTAGTAATGAGAAAGGACGGTTCCTCTTCTGTTCGTTCCCTAAAATGCTTCTCTATTTAGAATGGCCGTAAATAGTCTGGATCTGATTTAACTCCTCTGCAATAAAATATATTTTGCAATTAGCTGAATGGGCAAATTTGCTCCGCTTGGACAATCTTTTAAGTTATTCTAGAATGTTTGTCTAGGTCTCTACATATCTCTCTGAAGAGCAAGGTGACTGGTCTCAGTTAGTAGCCTCTCTCCCCCCCTGTTAATTGGTTCTGTGCATGGATCATTGCTTTAATGAAGATAATGTGGGGAGACCCACTAGTTTTATTACGTGCCTTGTTTAGAGCCTATCATTATAATCTACAATTTGACTTCTTACAGAATCAGCCACTTGCTAAAGACAGTTGGTTGCCGAGTTGTAATGAAAATCATGCTGGATTGCATTGGTTATTCAGCTGCATTACTAAAGTTTTAATAAACCATAGAATTATTCTAATCTGAAACTATCTTGATTGGTGACATACAATGTATTAAAAGTATAAATTACTAGGATGTCTTAAAGAGAGAATTGGTGTATGAACAAAAAACAAAATTTTTCTACATTTCTACATTATATGGTTTGACTGTAAGGGCTTATTCACATGAACGTTGTATACGTCCGTGTGGCGGCTGTTAAAGCAACGTCCATCACGCGGACGCATTTAATTCAATGTGGCCATTCACACGGCCTTTGTTTTATCGGACATGTCCTATTTTCTTCAATTTTCACGGATCCCTCGATAGTCAGGTCTATGAGGAATCCGTGAAAACGGGTCCCGCACGGGTGCAACTCGGATGTGAAAAATGGCAATTTTTCGCGTCCGTGTTTGCACTCGTTTGTGTGAATAAGCCATAAGTACTTTGTATGTCTGAGTGCAACAAGGTATTCAGGCATAGTGGCACAGTAGATAATGTTATCCACTTATATCATCTGCTTCCAGAAGAACTACTCAACTGGCTCCAGAAGCAGACATGAAGCTACACTCCTCAACATTAAAATTGCAGCACCAGGAAGACATCAGCACTGTTCAACATTGCGTGTACCGGAAGTTGGGAGAACAATGACAAATGGGAATCACAGCAAGAGGTACGCGGAGACGCATTTCTGCACGGACGAATCGTCTGATTGGCATAATGACGCGTAGTTATCCATTCTGTACTGCAAGTGAAATTGGATGTTTCATCCCAACCCTAGGGCGGCAACCAGTGTTGACACAAACCATCAGCAGGCGTTTGCACAACATTAGGCTACGAGAGAGACATCCAGCTACAGGTGTTCCATTGACCACACCCAACCGTTCTCAAGGTTATCATGGTGCACAGCAAGACGGCAATGGAGACTGGAATGTAGGTCTATCCTCTCTAGCGATGAGTCACGCTTTTGCCTCAGACGCAATGATAGCCGGAGATTGGTCTGGAGACCATGCGGGCAACGACATGAAGAGGCCTTCAGAAGGGAACCTCACACCGGTCCTACTCCTGGGATTATGGTGTGGGGTGGCATAATGTATGCTAGCATGACCCCTCTAGTCTTCATTTCAGGTAAACAAACAGCTCGGCGTAACATTGATTTGGTTGTGGAACCAGTGGTACAGCCATTTATCCTGAAGTCGTTCTTCAACAAGACAACGCCAGACCGCATGTTGCTCATGCTACTGTGAGCAGCCTGTGTGGCATAAACGTGCTACCATGACCTGCAGCGTCTCCAGACTTGTCTCCCACTGAGCACATCTGGGACGGCAATTGCAAAGGGAGCTGCCAGCAGCCAATCTTGATGATTTGTGTGCCCAAGTGCATTCAGCGTGGCATAACATTCCTCAGATAAACATTAATAACCACATTGATAGCATGCCAAGGCGTTGAATTGTGTGTAGCTCTGTGTGTGGCGCTCATACATGATACTGAATAAATCAAGATGTTTGGAATATTTTGATTCCATTTTTTTATCATTTGCATATCACTAACATGTCTATGATGATTTCCACAATTCCAAAACTTTTCCTTCTTGGTGTTGCAATTTCAATGTTGAGTAGTGTATTATCCCTGCTCATACTGGGGTACGGGGAACCCCATTGTCCTTTTCTAGGCTAAAGCTAAAGCCTGTGCTTGTCATGACAACATCACAACTAAGGCCCTGTTCACATCACGTTTTTTGTTCACCTTTGGCGAGTACATCAATAAAAAAGCTCCCGATGTACACGCTAAACATGTCTATAGGACTCCATTGTCAGACAGAGGCCAACAAAAATTTCCTTTTGGCAACTGTCTAGCCGGTATACGTCAATATGCCACAATAAAAAAGGTACGGAATAGCGTAGTAGACTATGCTATGGCGTCCAGTATAAAAAGTATACTCTTTTTTAACATGGTAGCCTATGGGTGACAGATGCCACTTTATGTCATCCGTTACAGTCATCCATTAAACAGATGTCATGGGCTTTTTAATAGCTTTTTAATCCGTTAAATGGATGCCCTTATAGACTATGGGTGATGAATGCAATAAACAGATGCATAATAAAAAGAGTTATGAGAGTTCATGACGTAACCATTAAATGGTTACCATTATAGCCTACTGGTGAGGGATGCCACTGTTAGGCATCCTTTACAGTGTACATTTTACCATGTGTCGAGAATTTTTCGTATATGTCATAAGTAGGCCAAACAATGTGATGTGAGCATAGCCTAAATCGTGATGTCATGAGCCACTTTAAAATTACCGTAGGAAATATGACAAGTGTAGTTGTTGGCGGGTGCAATTTTTACTCTGCAAGCCCCGTGAATACATTTTTGGCTTGTCCAGAGTTACACTTTTGAGTGAATTACTGTTTTACTAGCTAAGGGGGTGCCTAAGTTTATAACGGTACAGCAGCATTATTAACATTAGTTTTCGATACTTGTTTTTAAAGGTATTCTAACGCTAAGGAAGTAGGATTTTTTTTTATCAGAATAACTAACATGTACAATTCTGATCAATATGAATATAAATACAAATCATTCACCAATCAACCTCCACCTCTCAGGTATTCCTGTAGAAGTGTCATAAATCGTCTAGGTGGGAATACAGATGTGTCTTTCTTTAACTTATCTCTCAACCCGACATATCCCGAGATGTACGGCGCGAGATGTGAAATTTGTTTTTTTTAAACCTTCGACAAATGCCATCTGTCAGCCATCAAGCCCCCATGTTAAAAAGAAGTTTACATTTAATGTATTTGTTTATTTACATAATGGCTGTGACAGATGCCTCTAACAGACACCATTCGTTGACCATCCATCGTTCATAGACGCTTATATTCAAAAACTGTATACGTTTAATGTTTCCCTTTTTTACTGGATGGCAAGAGATTGTATTAAATTGGTTTCCTGGCAAATTGTATAACTTAATGTAATTCTAGAAGAGTTAAGGGTGGTGACATTTGTGCCACAAAAGTTGGCATGTAGCTGGTTTCCTTTTTCTACATGTTAGGCTTCGTCCACGTCTGCATCAGGACTCCATTCATGGGTTCCGTCGGACCTTTCCGTCAGGGCAACCCAAGAACGGCATCCAATAGTGACGGATCCGGTGCAAATGGTTTCTGTTTGTCACCGTTGTGTAAGGGTTCCGTTGTTTTGACGGAATGAATAGCGCAGTCGACTATAGTATTGATAACGTCAAAACTACGGAACCCTTACACAACAGTGACAAACGGAAACCATTTACACCGGATCCGTCACCATTGAAATCAATGGTGATGCAAACGGAAAACCATGGTTTCCGTTTGTTTCAGTTTGGATTCCCCTGACGGGAAGGTCTGACGGAACCTATGAACGGAGTCCCAACGCAGATGTGAACTAAGCCTTAATCCTTCCATGATGGTAGCATCTGTAAATATTAAACATTTTATCAAAATATAATTAATTTTGGTGGGCTCAATTATACATAAAGCTAGGCTCATGTCACATTTGTGGAATTTTTTTCTTGGATACAGTTGTATTAAAAAAGATATTCAATACAATTGAAACAACTTTATCTCTAGGTATACCGGTTAAACGCATGCCAAAAGGACACTCTTTTGTTATATATTTTGCTATTAAAGCCTTTAGGCACGTTAGGAGACAAGAGCAAAAAGCACGGCGCCACATAGTGCAAATCAACCAGGGGGATAACAGTAGAACATATAACAGCATTCTACTCACCTGGTTTCAGATGGATAAGAGCTGAATGGATAAAAACGGTGTGTGCTGCTGCCAGGACCCAGAGCCGGTAAACCTTCAGGTTACCGCAATAAATAATGATACTGGTAGGAAAAAGAACGGGTCTTTGGAGGGCGCTGCTACACTTAGGGTAAATGTGTGGACGTGAAAAAGGATTAATCACGTAAGCAGAGATATGTTCAAAAATGTAATTGAAATTAATATAGTGGCAACGCGTATTGGCCTGAGTAAGATGCTAATCCGGCATTGAAACGCGTTGCCACTGTATTCATTTCAATTACATTTTTGAACATATCTCTGCGTACGCGATTAATCCTTTTTCACGTCCTCGCATTTACCCTAAGTGTAGCAGCGCCCTCCAAAGACCGGTTCTTTTTCCTACCAGTATCATTATTTTTTAGGCACATTAAGCATTAACATCGGAAGCTTCGTCGGCTAAATCCTGCCCATACATAATATGGACCCAACCGTAATAACCAGAGAAGCCTGTTCCATTATAGTGCGAACAAAAAGAAGAATATGGTTGACAAGTATCTATATATATTGCTCATCATCACTTCCGCATGTAATGTTTAAGTTCAGTATTCAGGTTTCTTTATACTTTCAATTCCAGAAATGTGTTTGGTAATTAATATTCATATTACGAACCCTGCGTGGTGAATACTTCTTCAGCCTTAATAACTGCAGCTCCAGTATAAACAATAGCAATTGGCTTTAATTATCAGTGTTTAATGGTGCAGAATCACACAGGGCAGGGAAAGAAGTAAATAATTACTGCCAGAACTGTGTAGAGTAACTTAAAGTATTAGAGTGGGGGAGTTTGTAGATATTATTAACCCATTCCAGATCCAAACTGAGGTTCACGGTCATAAAAAACATAAAAAAAACTGTTAGTAAAGTATAGATGACTTTTAAAACACATACATGTCAGGTACGTGTGCCCTAACCCGCTCTGTCCATCTGTACTCAATAATATTTTATAGCTCACGTGTTAAGCACTTATCGACATATTCCCCATTTCCAATACAAAAATAAAATACACATGCTATTTTTTCTCTAATTGAGACTCCTGGAGTTTCTAAATGATCAGGATAATTGAAGAAGGGTTCCTAGACGTATTGTACTTCATTACAGACCACAGAGGAACTATGGTGTGGATTTTATGATTCAAACAGATATTGGGTCACATTGGAATCCTCCGTTTTGATTTCCAAATAATGAGACCCTTAGGCAAAACCAGCCTCAACAAAAAAGTTAACATCATAGATCATTATTGCCACTAGAACACTACAACTTGATTATAATGGCAGTTCAAATATAGTAAACTTCGATATAAGTGATACAAGTAAACTGGAAATAAACTTGCACACGTGGTTTGTCAGGCAAGATTTTCTATGTGTTCCTGAAACAGGTATTGTAGAGAACACAGGTTTTAAAGGGGTTGTCCAGGTTGGGGGCTGTTTTTTATACTAATGACCTATCCACAGGATAGGTCATCAGTATATGATCGGTGTTGGTCACCGCACGATCAGCTGTTCCAGCTGCCTCCGGGTTCTTCGACCACTTTATAGCCGCTTCGAGGAAAAGCTTTGAACACTGTATAGAGGCCGTGCTGCAGTACTGCAGCTCTGCTCCTATTCAAGTGAATAGGACAACCCCTCAAATTTCCTTTTGATCTCCTCCATTTTTGTTTGGCAAATGTGGCTGATCGGTGGGAAAAAGCTGGTCTCTACTCGAGGGAAAACAATTGGGGGGGGGGGGGGGAAGACTCCTGCTGCAGCCAGTTATCTTACAGAAAGACACAGGATTGTGAAAGGGAGAAAGGAGGAAATAACTGATCACAAATATACAATATATAAAATAATTATTTATATTTTTCAGTTTTGACTGCAATATGAAACTAAATAAAATAATGGGAGAGGAAGATATTAAGGGAGGAACCAACTCAGTGTACCTTTAGGCCCTTAAAAAATGTATACTTAAAAAATAAAATAAAAATAATAATAATAATAATATATATACAAAACGTGGACGAGTTTCTCAACATACACGAGTAGGTCATTTCATTTTTAAGCCAAAATGTAAAAATTTGCGCTGTTATCTCATTGGTTGCTATAGACAGCTGCTAAACTTTTAGTCTGCGCTAGGTTTTATGCATGAGGCCATGAATGTCACTATTTCTGCTGTTCTAAAGTACATTCAAATTGGACATAATGTGAACTTTTGTTTACTGTCACCAAGCAGAGATCATGAAAATGGTGAGGTGTTGGCACTGGAGCACACACAAAAGGGCTAACATTTTCTCATATTCTGCAGCTCACTACCAGCTTTGCAGTGTAGACTGGGACAGAATGTGCAGTCATCACATTATGATGGGTGAAGGACTTACTGCTAGAGGCCTAGATGAGACAGAATAGCAATGCTAAACACTATATACACAGATACGGCTCTGTACGCAGCCCCCCTACCCACTGAATGGGGTAGGGGCAGGATTCTCTTCCTGGAGACTGTATTAGTCTATTGACACGTTTCTGTCCATTAAGTCCCATTCATAGCAGCTGCCATAGGCATACACACCCTGCTGTACTGTCTATAATAATGGAGAATGTGTGTGCCTTCAAAATGGCAGCCCCCAGACAAATTTTAACATTAATAGCTAAAATATTTAAAAACATTAGACATTATTTTGCTTCTACATACTTACATTTAATTAATGGAACTATAACTAACTAGATGAAACATTTCCTTTAATCCAGACTAAATGTTATCCGAATCTTGGACCTTTTGTTGTGGTAACTTTGACTTTAGCTGCTGCACCCCTCTTATATGATACGAGTCAAGGTATCCATCAAGGTCTGTAGCAGATAAGGAGTCCAGTGTCTGAAGCGATCACGCAGGAGGGTGCTAATAGCTAGAGTAGTCAAGTAACAGTCCAGGTTCGATACACAGATAAGCGGCAACAAGTTGTAGTGTGAAGCAGGTCGGAAAATAGCCCACGTTTGTTATACAGATAAGTGGAAACATGTTGTAGAGTAAGGCAGAGACGTGGTCAAGAAACAGTCCAAGTGTGGTACACAAATGAACAGCAACACATTGTAGAGAGACAGCAAGGAACTAGACTAAAGGCAGGAAGTTCAATAGTCTGGCAAAATAATCAAGAAGAAGGGTATATTGCTAGCATTATTGTTGAAGGGTACATTGCTAGGTTTTTAAAGCAAATCAATTAAAGGTTTAAGCTTTAATGTACTTTATTATTTTGAAAGTTCATCAGATATTCATTGATATAATATTACACGGCGAGCTAAATTAAGAAACAATTTCAGTGGGTTAATAGTCTGGTGATCAGGAAGTGCAAGGGCCAGACTTTTATAGCATGCCAAAAGGTTTAAAACACTCAAGATGTTAAAGGCAAGGAGTCCAGAGAGGCAGGAAACAAGAGAAACTGGATAACAGATTGAGCAGTAAAGCTGTTCAGCATTTCAGATGGCTCAGAGTGAAGAACCACTGACTGGGACAGAGGAATCTCTAGGTTTAAATCCTGAAAGCACTCCCCTTCTTCCGCGATGTTCTAGGGCAGGGGTGGGAAACGTACGGCCCGTGGGATTATTTGGTTCAGCCCGAGCTCACTCTGACCGACGCTGCCGCCGTGAGTCTGCCTTACTCACTCACATTTAGGAGGAGGAGAATGGCGGACGGAGGCAAGTATGTCGGCGGCAGTGGCGGTCTGCGTGAGGTCGGGGCATGCCGGCGCAAGGGTGGATCAGTCCGGTCACCTGACCTGAGTCAGTGACATGAGGTCAGGTGACTGGACTGTGCCGGCCCAAGAGTGGACCAGTCCGGTTACCTGACCTAAGCCAGGCCACTCCCGGGCCGGCACAGTCCAGTCACCTGACGTCACGTCAGTGACTTGAGGTCAGGTGACTGGACAGATCCACTCCTGTCACAACATGCCCTGACCTCACTCTGACCGCCGCTGCTGCTGTGTCATTCCCTCCTTGTCTCCATCCGCCCTACTCACTCATATTTAGGGGCAGGAGAAGGGCGGACGGAGACAAGTATGGCGGTGGCGGCGGCAGTCTGAGTGAGGTCGGTGCGTGCCGGCCCTCAGTCAGTGACATGCGTTCAGGTGACTTAGACTGGTCCACTCCCGGGACGGCACAGTCCAGTCAACTTACCTCAAGTCAGTGACGTGAGGTCAGGTGACTGGACTGGTCCACTTCTGTCACAGCACGCCCCGACCTCACTCTTACCGCCGCTGCCACTGTGTCATTCCCTCCTTGGCTCCGCCCATGCGCCCTAATTACTCGAAGTGAGGTTAGGTGACTTAAAGGGGATTTTCTCCATCAAGGACATTTATGATATATCCACAGGATATGTCATAAATGTCCGATGGATGTGGGTCCCACCTCTGGGTTCCAGATCTACCTCTAGAACGGGGCCCCTAAACCCTATTCTATCTCTTTGTATTGTGGTGAACTCGTGTGATTTCCGACCATGAAGAAGAAAACAGCGTAATTTGCTGAGCTACACTGTTTCCGTAAGTCCCATAGAACTGATTAGTAGTTACGGAAACAGCGTAACTCGCATGCTACACTGCTTCCGTAACAACCATTCACTACTATGGGAGTTATGGAAACAGCGCAGCTCAGCGAGCTACGTTCTTTTCTTCTTCATGGGTGGAAATCAGCCGGAACACAGAGAGGTAGAACGGGGTTTAGGTGGCCCCGTTCTAGAGATAGGTGCGGGTCCCAGAGGTGGGACCTGCATCTAGCTGACATTTATGACCTATCCCGTGGATAGGTCATAAATGTCCCTGATGGGAAAACCCCTTTAAGTAAGTAAGTCGGAACAACTTACTACTGCGAGTTCTTTTCAAAATTTACCACTGTAAAGAGTCGACTGCGCTCCAGACTGACACACCTCACCAAAGAGAAGCAGTTCCACCCATCACATTAGGGGTGCGTTAATACAAAGTTTGACCAAATATAGCAGGCTCATTTTTAACTTTAGAATTTTGTATGGCCTGGGAATATTATAAATATCCAACTGGCCCGTGGCAGAAAAATGGTTCCCCACCCCTGTTCTAGGGGCATCTTAGATGAAATTGTTTTATAAGCTTAGGATCATGAACATTGTCTTCTCGTTACCAATAAATCTCCTAAGAACCATACTGGATCAAGTACTGCAGTTTATTCTGATAGATTTGTCGAGTACGAGACCTTTTCAACAGTGGAGTCGATTTACTCGGTCTAGAAAGTCTCAAAAAACGCACCAAATGTTGGTGCAGTTTTGATGTTTACACCTCATTAGACATTTTTTCAATGTATTCTAAGAAGGAGTTGTGGCTTACCAGCAAAGGGGTATGGTTTGAAATGCTGCCAATGTGACCCAAAAATGTGCAACAAAACTGGCACAAAATTCTGGCGCAAAATAAGCCAAATAAAAAGTAGTATAGGGAAGACAAATTGTCTAACAGGTCATTTAGGATGCGCCAAAATTATCATGCAGCATAAACAACTGTGTTAACTTTAGTGCATTTTGTCCCTGCCTGGTTTAAGTTTACGCTATTTAACTATTAGACAGAATTCAAAAATGTATGCCAATATATTCTTGAACAGGTGGTGGTGGAGGCAAATTGCTGCCCAGAAAAGGATTTTTCTGGAATTGCTTAAAAAGAGTGCATTGAAAAACAGGATGCACTTTCACAGTCTCAGCAAGTTTTAACCCCTTCCCTCTTGGGCCACTTTTGACCTTCCTGACAGAGCCTCATTTTTCAAATCTGACATGTTTCACTTTATGTGGTAATAACTCCGGAATGCTTTTACCTATCCAAGCGATTCTGAGATTGTTTTCTCGTGACACATTGGACTTTATGTTACTGGCAAAATTTGCCCGATACATTCAGTATTTAATTGTAAAAAACACCAAAATTTAGTGAAAAATTGCAAAAATTAGCATTTTTCTCAATTTAAATGTATCTGCTTGTAAGACAGGCAGTTATACCACACAAAATTGTTGCTAACTAACATCCCCCATATGTCTACTTTAGATTAGCATCGTTTTTTGAACATCTTTTTATTTTTCTATGACCTCACAAGGCTTAGAACTTTAGCAGCAATTTCTCACATTTTCAAGAAAATTTCAAAATGCTATTTTTACAGGGGCCAGTTCAGTTGTGAAGTGGATTTGAGGTCCTTAGATATTAGAAACCCCCAATAAGTCACCCCATTTTAAAAACTGCACCCCTCAAAGTATTCAAAACAGCATTTAGAAAGTTTCTTAACCCTTTAGACATTGCGCAGGAATTAAGGCAAAGTAGAGGTGAAATTTACAAAGTTCATTATTTTTTTCCAGAAATTCATTTTGAATCCATTTTTTTTGTACCACAGAATGTTTTACCCAAGAAATGCAACTCAATATTTATTGCCCAGGTTCTGCAGTTTTAGGAAATATCCCACATATGGCCCTAGTGTGCTACTGGACTGAAGCACCGGCCTCAGAAGCAAAGGAGCACCTGGTGGATTTTGGGCCTCCTTTTTATTAGAATATATTTTAGCCACCATGTCAGCTTTGAACAGGTCTTGTGGAACTAAAACAGTGGAAACCCCCCAAAAGTGACCCCATTTGGGAAACTACACCCCTCGAGGAATTTATCTAGGGGTGTAGCAAGCATTTTGACCAGCCAGTTTTTTTGCAAACATTTTTGGAACTAGGCCCTGAAAATGACAATCTACATTTTTTCAAATAAAATGTAGGTTTAGCTAATTTTTTTTCATTTCCAAGAGAACTAAAGTAGAAAAAGCACCACAACATTTGTAGAGCAATTTCTCCCGAGTAAAACAATACCCCACATGTGGTAATAAACGGTTGTTTGGACACACGGCAGGGCTTAGAATGGAAAGTGCGCCATTTGGCTCTTGGAGCTCAAATTTAGCAGGAATGGTTTGCGGAGGCCATGTCGCATTTACAAAGCCCCCTAGGGGACAAAACAGTGGAAACCCCCAACAAGTGACCCCATTTTGGAAACTATACCCCTCGAGGAATTTATCTAGGGGTGTAGCAAGCATTTTGTCCAGCCAGTTTTTTTGCAAACATTTTTGGAACTAGGTCATGAAAATGAAAATCTACATTTTTTCAAATAAAATGTAGGTTTAGCTAATTTTTTTTCATTTCCAAGAGAACTAAAGTAGAAAAAGCACCACAACATTTGTAGAGCAATTTCTCCCGAGTAAAACAATGCCCCACATGTGGTAATAAACGGTTGTTTGGACATACGGCAGGGCTTAGAAGGGAAAGAGCGCCATTTGGCTCTTGGAGCTCAAATTTAGCAGGAATGGTTTGCGGAGGCCAGGTCACATTTGCAAAGCCCCTGAGGTGACAAAACAGTGGAAACCCACAACAAGTGACCCCATTTTGGAAACTATACCCCATGAGGAAATTATCTAGGGGTATAGTGAGCATTTTGACCCCACAGGTTTTTTGCAGAAATTTTTGCAAGTAGGCTGTGAAAATGAAAATCTACATTTTTTTCAAATAAAATGTAGATTTAGCAAATTTTTTTTCATTTCCACAAGGACTAAAGGAGAAAAAGCACCATAAAATTTGTAAAGAAATTTCTCCCGAGTAAAACAATACCCCACATGCATGTGGTAATAAACGGCTGTTTGGACACACGGCGAGGTTGAGAAGGGAAAGAGCGCCATTTGGCTTTTGGAACTCAAATTTAGCAGGAATGGTTTGCGGAGGTCATGTCGCATTTGCAAAGCTCCTGAGGGGACAAAACAGTGGAAACCCCCAACAAGTGACCCCATTTTGAAAACTACACCCCATGAGGAAATTATCTAGGGGTACAGTGAGCAGTTTGACGCCACAGGTGTTTTACAGAACTTATTGTAAGTAGGCCGTAAAAATGAAAATCTAAATTTTTTCAAAGAAAATGTAGGTTTAGGTATTTTTTTTTCATTTCCACAAGGACTGAAGGAGAAAAAGCACTGCAACATTAGTAAAGCAACTTCTCCCGAGTAAAACAATACCCCACATGTGGTCACAAACATCTGTTTGGACACACGGTAGGGCTCAGAATGGAAGGGGCACCATTTGGATTTTGGAATGGTTTCTGGGTGCCATGTCACATTTGCTGAGCCCCTGTAGTACTAGTACAGTGAAACACCCCAAAAGTGACTCCATTTGGGAAACTGCACCCCCTGAGGAATCATCTAGGGGTATAGTGAAAATTTTGATCCCAAAGGTTTTTTGCTGAATTAATTAGAATTAAGCCATGAAAATGAAAAATAATTTTTTTTCCAACAAGATGTAGTTTTAGATACACATTTTTCATTTTTACAAGAAATAGAGAAGAAAAAGCACCCCAACATTTGTAAAGTAATTTCTCCCGAGTACGGTAACACCCCAAATGTGGTTATAATAGGCTGTTTACATATATGGGAGCATTCAGAAGAAAAGGAGCGGTATTTATCTTTTGGAGCGTAGATTTTGCTGGAATGGTTTGCGGACGCCATGTTGCATTTGCAAAACCCCTGATGTACCAAACAAAAGTGACCCCGTTTTAGAAACTACACCCCTAAAGGCATTTATCAAGGGGTGTAGTGAAAATTTAGACATCACAGGTGTTTTTCAGAAATGAATACGCAGTGGATTGTGCAAAGTGAAAATTGCAATTTCTCCACTGATCTGCACAAGATGTTGTGCCCCTAGAGAATCTTACCCCATAAGTTGTTATGCCTTACTTGTGGCCATAAATTGCTGTTTGGGCACACTGTAGGGCTAAGAAGGGAAAGACCGCCATTTTGAGCATGGATTTTGCTTGGTAATAGTTCTGTTTGGGGTTTTGCTGGTATTTTCGTTTATAATGTGGTGGCATATGTAATCTGTGCGGAGTACATCAGGGCATAATAAGAGGGTATAATAATGGGGTAAATAATACAATTATCTATAGATGTGTGTTACGATGTGAAGCGATCCGTTATGCGCAGGCCGGTGTCACACTGATAAATAGTTTTCTTTCTTATCCCCCTTCTGTAACGCTCTGCACCTTTTGGGGACTTTTTCTCCTTCGTAGTTTGGGAAATATTACTGGGAACGTTTTGCGCTGGTATAATACGGGCGCCCTTGCTTCCAGCGGATGTGCGATGTCCCTTCCCTTTCCTAGTTCCTAAATACTAGGGCCCTGAAACTGAAGGAATGTTCCCCTCCGGCCTGCGCATTGAGATGTTTTTTCATCACCGCATTACTAGTGGCGTAACTTTTTTGTTTTTCAGTTGATTTAGCGGTGTGCGGGCTTGTCTTTTGCGAGACGGGCTGTAGATTTTATTGGTACCATTTTAGAGCACATACGACTTTTTGATCACTTTTTATTTCATTTTTTGGAAATTACCAAAAACAAGCAATTCTGGAATATTTTTTTATTGTTTTTTTATCGGCATTCACAGTGCGCCCTAAATTACATGTTAGCTTTATTCTGCGGGTCGATACGATTACGGCGATACCAAATTTATATAGTTTTTTTTAATGTATTGTAGCTTTTGCACAATAAAATCACTTTTTTTATAAAATCATTTGTTTTCTGTGTCGACATTCTAAGACCCATAACTTTTTTATTTTTGCGTGCACAAAGCGGTGTCAGGCATTATTTTTTGCGGCACGGATTGTCATTTTTTATTAGTACTATTTTGGAGTAAATGTGACTTTTTGATCACTTTTTATAGCATTTTTTGGAAGGAGATGTGACCTAAAAACAAAGATTCTGGCGTTGTTTTTCATGTTTTTTTTTACGGTGTTCACCGTGCGGGATAAATTACATAATTGTTTTGTAGTTTGGGTCGTTACGGACGCAGCGATACCAATTATGTATAGTTTTTTTTATGTATTGCGGCTTTTGCACAATAAAATCACTTTTTTTATAAAATCATTTGTTTTCTGTGTCGCCATATTCTAAGACCCATAACTTTTTTATTTTTGCGTGCACAAAACGGTGTAAGGGAATATTTTTTGCGGGACGGATTGTCGTTTTTATTAGTACTATTTTGGAGTAAATGTGACTTTTTGATCGCTTTTTATAGCATTTTTTGGAAGGAGATGTGACCTAAAAACAAAGATTCTGGCGCTGTTTTTCATGTTTTTTTTTTACCGCGTTCACCGTGCGGGATAAATTACATAATAGTTTTGTCGTTTGGGTCGTTACGGATGCGGCGATACCAATTATGTATAGTTTTTTTTTATTCTTACGGTTTTTCCATAATAAAAGACTTACTATGGGAAAAAAGTCAGTTTAGCTTTATTTTTATTTGAAATGTGTGTGTTTTTATTGTTTTACCACATTTTTATTAACTTTTTTTTAATTTTTTACTTGTCCCACTAGGGGACATGAGGGCCTGATGCCCCGATCGCTACTCTAATACACTGCACTACATATGTATTGCAGTGTATTAGCGCTGTCAGTTATTCACTGACAGCAAGCCTATGAGGACACGCCGCAGGCGGGTCCTCATCGGCTCCCGTACAAGGCAGACTCGGACGCCATTTTCTGGCATCCGATTGCCACAGCAACCCAGCGATTGCATCACTGGGTTGCCGATCGGGTGAAAACCTATCAGATGCTGCGCTCTATTGAGCGCAGCATCTGAGGGGTTAATCTGCCGGATCGGAGAATAGCTCCGGTCCTGGCAGTTACAGGAGGGTGCCAGCTGTATAATACAGCTGTCACCCCGCGGTGATGGTGCCGGCTCTGCTTCTGAGACCGCACCATCATCGCGCCATACATATACGGCGCTTTACGGGAAGCACCTCCCGACAGCGCCGTATATATACGGCGGATGTCGGGAAGGGGTTAAACAAAAAGTGACTTAATTAAATAGAGCAAAAATATTAAATGGCCTAATATACAATATGAACAGAAGTATCGGGACACCTACACATTACACCTACAGAAACGTTTTTAACATCCTATTCTAAATCCATAGGCATTCATATGGAGCTGGTCCCCCCTTTGCAGCTAAAACGGCTTTCGCTTTTTCTGGAAAGTCTTTCTGCAAGATTTTGGGGTGTCTGTAGGAATTTTTGCCCATTCATTCAGAAGAGCATTTGTGAGGTCAGACATTGATGTTGGATGAGCGGACCTGGCTCGCAATCTCCGTTCTAGTTCATCCCAAAGGTTTTGGATGGGGTTGAGGTCAGGGCTCTGTGCGGCCAGTCAATTTCATCAACACCAAACTCACCCAACCATGTCTTTATAAACCTTGCTTTGTGCACTGGGGCACAGCCATGCTGAAACAGAAAAGGGCCTTCCCCAAACTGTTGTCACAAAGTTGGAAGCTACAATTGTCCAGAATGTCTTGGTATGCTGAAGCATTAAGATTTCCCTTCACTGGAACTAAGGGGCCGACCCCTGAAAAACAACCCCATACCATTATCCCTCCTCCACCAAACATTACAGTTGGCACAATGCAGTCGGGCGGGTTCTGTTCTCTTGGCATTCGCCAAACCCAGACTCCTCCGTCACACTGCCAGATAGAGAAGTATGTTACTCCACAGAACACGTTTCCACTGCTTCGGAGTCCAGTGGCGGCGTGCTTTACACCACTCCATCTGACAATTGATTCTGCAGAGCGTTGGCGACTTTATGCACTATGTGCATCAGAACTCGGCAACCGCATTCTGTAACCTTACATGCTGAGTTTCTGTGGTTCCTAAATAATTCCACTTTGAAATATTACCACTCACAGTTGATCGTAAAAATCTAGGAGAGAAAAAAAATTCACGAACTGACTTGTTGCAACGGTGGCATCCTATTACAGCACCAGGCTCGAATTCAGTGAGCTCTCTAGAACGACCCATTTTTTTTCACAACAGTTCGTAAAGCCAACTGCATGGCGAGGTGTTTATTTTTATACATATGTGGCAATGGGACTCGATGAAACACCTGAATTCAATGATTAAGAGGTGTGTCCCAAAACTTGTGTCAAGATCGTGCATTTATGGCCCATTTTTGGCAAATGTATTCATTGTTTTTGAGCGTTATCCAAACTCTCCAAAAAAAAATCTTGAACCCCTTGTAATGTCGTTCAGTTACTGCTGATAGAGAGGTAGAAATTGGTAAATCAGACTGGGCGAAGGCCCGTATTCACATAGAAAGGACTTTATGGTGTTAAACTATGCAGTTATTATATGAAAACTCAGCTGTGGGTCAGTAATCCAACCAGTCATCCTGAACATAACTAATGAGGCATTGAATGTACTTTTCAGGAGTTTGATTAGTTCTTTCCGATTGTCCATTTGATTAAAAACGTGTTTTTTTTTCCCGATTTTTGCATTATTATCAGCTTATCATGGGTCGACTGATAAGGCATATTTTTAAATTAATTAAATTAGTTATCACTACATTTTCTATTTACTCCCACAAGGTGTGAAAAAGCTGTGTCATAAATATATGGGTACTTATCAAAAACTGCCATGGAGAATATCACTTTTAGTAGTCGTTACAAATAGGAAGTAGAATTTGGAAAAATTCATGATGCATTCTGGGATCAAATTTTGAAAAATACTAAGCATTCTTCACGTAATCCTAATCACTACCTAAAATAGGTAATAGAACCAATTCCAATTGCCCCCGTTGCCTTCAGTCGAACGTAGACTTTTTACATACTATCGGGTGTTGCACAAAAATCCAGGGGTATTGGCACTCAGTTTTTAAAGTGATGCAGGATAAATATAAATGAAATGTTCCTGCTCTTCCGCAATATGCCACTTTAGAAGATGTAACACAAATATCTGGCCCCAGGGAAATGAAAAGTTTTATGTTGAAGCGGTTATCCCTCGCACATTTAGTGATCGCTAGGATTTGTTTGTCGACAATCATTCCTGATCCAGGCAGGAGATCAATTGCCTGGAAATCAGGAAGTGAAAGGGCCAGACTTTTATAGCAAGCCAAAAGGGTGAAACCAATCAAGGTAATCAGGGCAAGGAAACATGAGAACCTGGACCTAAGATTCAGCAGGGATATTGGCCAAATGGCTCAATGTGAAGAATCCCTACTTAGGACGCCGTAGTCTCTGGGTTCAAATCCCGACAATATCGCCTATTTGTGAAAATTCCAGCCAAAACTGACTCAATTGAACAAGCCTTAAAATAGAAGGAATGTACAAAAATAGCAGTTTTAAAAACTGAGACTTGATTCAAAGCAGATGAGAATTATTTTCCTTTTCTTCTTTAATATTACTCCTTTCCTTTGCATAGCGTAATGCGTTAATGACACTAGTTCTTGCTGTCAATTTCTATAAATCTGGTTTCCCTAAATTCGGAGATCTGCTCGTTGTTTAATTTCATCAAAAGAGGGAATAGATACAAGTAAAATGCAGACATTCCCTAAGGAAATGATTGAAAATGTTTTCCTTTGATGTAGTATGATCCATTGCCAATTGTAGGACGTAAAGTGAAGACAGTGGTTTAACAAAAACTTGATGAACTAAAACAAACTTTAGGGAAAACCATATGTGGCTCCAACATATACTTTTCCTTAATTGTTTCTTTATAACACTGAAGAAAATGGAGAATATATGGAGAACTGATGCAAAAATTGATCAGTTGTCCAATACTTTCCACACATAAAAATATATCCACCGGATCTAACCCTTCCCGACATTTGCCGTAAATATACGTCATGGAAAGCCAGTGCTTCCCGCAAAATGTCGTATATTTACGCCAAATGTTTGGCACCGGCTCAGAAGCTGAGCCGGTGCCATCATCGTCGGATCTCAGCTGTATCTTACAGCTGACATCCAACTGTAACGGCGGGGACCGAAATTAGCTACGATCCCCGCCATTAACCCCTTAAGTGCAGCGCTCAAACGCGATCGCTGCACTTAAGGTGTTTGCAGCTCATCGGAGCCCCAGCAATGAAATTGCCGGGGTTCCGGTGGCTGCAATGGCAACCGGAGGCCTAATACTGGCCTCCCGATCTGCCTAGCACCGAAGCCGGTCAAGATCCGCCCGGCGGCGGAGCCTGATCGGCTTCTGTAGCTGCCGGCAAGATGGCGCCGGGTCAGGAGCTGATCCGGCGTCATCAGCGGACACAGCTGACATACTGTACAGCTGACATCCACCTGTAACGGCAGGAACCGGAGCTAGCTCCGATCCCTGCCATTAACCCCTTCGATGCAGCAATCGAAAGCGATTGCTGCATCGTAGCGGTTACTAGCAGATCGCCAGCCCTGTCAGGCAATCAGGACTGGCGACTGCTGTTATGGCAACAGGAGACACAATGGTCTCCTGCTCTGCCATTACGGAAGCCGATTTAGGCCCCGCCGGGAGGCGAAGCCTAATCGGCTTGCTGTCAGTGAATGACTGACAGATCTAATACATTGCACTACATAGGTAGTGCAATGTATTAGAAAAAAATAAATCTGACCGTTGGACCTTCAAGTCCCCTAGTGGGACTTGAAGAAAAGTGTAAAAAAAGTATAAAAAAGTGTAAAAAAAAGTGCAAAAAATAAAAGTTTGAAAACAATAAAAGTTTCAAGTAATCAAATAAAACACAATCCCCCTTTTACTCTTATCAAGTCCTTTATTATTGAAAAATAATAATAAACCATATGTATTTGGTATCGCCACGACCGTAACGACCTGAGGTATAAAAATATTATATTATTTATTGCACGCGGTGAACAGCGTAAAAAAAAACGTAAAAAACGTTACCAGAGTTTCTGTTTTTTGGTCACTTTGCCCTACAAATATTAGAATAAAAAGTGATCAAAAAGTCGCACGTATCCAAAAATGGTACCTATAAAAACTATAGCTTGTCCCGCAAAAAACAAGCCCTCATACAGCTCCGTCGACAAAAAAATTAAAACGTTATGGTTCTCAGAACTTGGCGGCAGAAAAAATACATTCTTTTTACAAAAGTAATTTTATTGTGCAAAAAGTTGTAAAACATAAAAAAGTGCTATAAATTAGGTATCGCCGGAATCGTACTGACCCGCAGAATAAAGTTAACATGTAATTTATAACGCATGGTGAACGCTGTATAAAAAAAACGAAAAAAGCTGTGCCAGATTTGCGTTTTTTTGTTTACCTGGAATCCCCAAAAAAATAGGATAAAAGGTGATCAAAAAGTTGCATGTACCCCAAAATGGTACCAATAATAACTACAGCTCGTCCCGCAACAAACCAGCCCTCATACCGCTACGTCTATGAAAAATAAAATTAGTTATGGCTCCAATAATTCAGGAAATAAAAAAATATGCAGTTGTGCCGGCCCGAGGGGAACATTTCTTCTGTTTCAAGAGGCGATTTATCAAGGACCTAAAATTAGGGAACCAGGAAGGGGAGAGCCCAAACATATCCGCTGGAAGCGACGGTGCCCGTATTATACCAGGACCACACTTTCCCAGCAAAATTCCCCAAACTACAAAAGGTGCGGAGTGTGGAACAAAGGGGGATAAGAAATGACACCATTTATCAGTGCGACACTGGCCTGTGCGGAAAGGATTGCTTCACAGCGTAACACACATCTATGGATTATTTTATATTTTTTATACCACCTGACTATGCCCCTTATATACTCCGCCCCGCTTACATGTACCCCCACATTATAAATGGAAACACCAGCAATACTCAAACAAATATAGTACCAAGCAAAATCCGCTCTCCAAAAGCCAAATGGTGCTCCCTCGGCTCTGAACAATACAGCGTGCCCAAACAGCAGTTTCCTTCAACATATATGGCATCGTCATACCCGGGAGAACCCTTTTAACAATTTTTGGGGTGTGTGTCTCCAGCGTCATAAGCTTGGCATGACATATTTGCCACTGAATTGCATATCTAGGGAAAAATATAAATTTTTAATTTGCACCATCCGCAGTGCATTCATTTATGGAAAAGACCTGTGGGGTGAAAATGCTCACTACACCCGTTAATAAATGCCTTGAGGGGTGCAGTTTCCATAATGGGGTCACATCTCAGGGTTTTTTTTTTATTATTTCACATCAGAGCCTCTGCAGTTGTGAACCAATACTTTGTAAATCGCCAAATTAGGCCTCCACTCCGCATGGTACTCTTCACTCCTGAGCCCTGTCATATGTCCAGGCAAAAGGTTAGGGCCACATGTAGGGTGTTTCTAAAACCGGGAAAAACTGCATAATAATTAGAGAGCTGTCTTGTTATGGTGGCACAAGCCGGGCACCACATATTGCCATATCTATGGAAAAAAATCCCATTTTAACGCTGCAAAATCGAGTGAACACTAATTTCTACAAAACACCTGCAGGGTTAAAATGCTTACTACACCCCTTGGTAAATGCATTGAGGGGTGTAGTTTCCAAAATGGGGTCGCCCAGAAACCAATCCAGCAACATCTGCACTCCAAATGGCGGTCCTTCCCTTCTGAGCCCTGCCGTTTGCCCAAACAGCAGTTTATGACCACATATGGGGTATTGCCGTACTCGGGAGAAATTGCTTTACAAATGTTGGGTTCTTTTTTTCCTTTATTTGTCGAGAAAATGAAAAAATTTGCGCTAAAGCTACGTCTTATTGAAGAAAAAGGACTGTTTTTATTTACACTGCCTAATTCTAATAAATTCTATGAAACATCTGTGGGGTCAAAATGCTCACTACACCCCTAGATGAATTCCTCAAGAGGTGTAGTTTCCTAAATGGAGTCCCTTTTTGGGCGTTTTCATTGTTTTGTCCCCTCAAGGGCTTTGCAAATGTGACATGGCCTCCGCAAACCATTCCTGCTAAATGTGATCTCAAAAAGCCAAATAGCGCTCTTTCCCTTCTAAGCCCTGCCGTGTGTCCAAACAGCCGTTTATTACCACATGTGGGGTATTGTTTTACTCGGGAGAAATTGCTTTACAAATTTTGTGGTGCTTTTTCTCCTTCAGTCCTTCTGGAAATGAGAAAAAATTAGCTAAACCTACATTTTCTTTGAAAAAATGTAGATTATTATTTTCAGGGCCTACTTCCAATAATTTCTGCAAAACAACTGTGGGGTCAAATCGCTCACTATACCCCTAGATAATTTCCTCAATGGGTGTAGTCTCCAAAATGGGGTCACTTGTGGGGGGTTTCCACTGTTATGTCCCCTCAGGGGCTTCGTAAATGTGAAACGGCCTCCGCAAACCATTCCTGCTAAATGTGGACTCCAAAAGCCAAATGGCACTCCATCCCTTCTAAGCCCTGCCGTGTGTCCAAACATCCGTTTATTACCACACGTGGGGTATTGTTTTACTCGGGAGAAATTGCTTTACAAATTTTGTGGTGCTTTTTCTCCTTCAGTCCTTGTGGAAATGAGAAAAAATTAGCTAAACCTACATTTTCTTTGAAAAAATTTAGATTATCATTTTCACAGCCTACTTCCAATAATTTATGCAAAAAACCTGTGGGGTCAAAACGCTCACTATACCCCTAGATAATTTCCTCAATGGGTGTAGTTTCCGAAATGGGGTCACTTGTGGGGGGTTTCCACTGTTTTGTCCCCTCAGGGGCTTTGTAAATGTGACATGGCCTCTCAAACCATTCCTGCTAAATTTGAGCTCCAAAAGCCAAATGGCGCTCTTTCCCTTCTAAGCCCTGCCCGTGTGTCCAAATATCCATTTATTACCACATGTGGGGTATTGTTTTACTCGGGAGAAATTGCTTTACAAATTTTGTGGTGCTTTTTCTCCTTTAGTCCTTGTGGAAATGAGAAAAAAAATCGCTAAACCTACATTTTCTTTGAAGAAATGTTGATTTTAATTTTCACGGCCTACTTCCAATAATTTCTGTAAAAAACCTGTGCGGTCAAAATGCTCACTACACCCCTAGATAATTTCCTTGAGGTGTCTAATTTCCCAGATGGGGTCACTTTTGGGGGATTTTTACTGTTTTGGCACTGCAAGAGCCCTTCAAACCTGACATGGTGCCTAAAATATATTCTAACAAAAATAAGGCCCCAAAATCTCCTAGGTGCTCCTTTGCTTCTGAGGCCGGTGCTTCATTCCAGTAGCACGCTACGGCCACATGTGGGATATTTCCTAAAACTGTAGAAACTGGGCAAACAAATATTGAGTTGCATTTCTCTGGTAAAACCTTCTGTGTTATAAAAAAAATTGTATTAAAAATTTATTTCTGCAAAAAAATATAGTAAAAAATAGTGTAGTACCGTGTTAGCCAGAGACAATATGAAATGTTAAATACTTTTGTGTCAAAAAAGACAAAAGTATAGAAGGTATGATACCTTTATTGGCTAACCATAAAAGTTCTATATGCGGCTTTCAGAGCGCAAACGCTCCTTCTTCAGGCAGTTTACAAATGAATGACTTAGAAAAAAGCCACAACATTTAGATGTTACACAAAGACAATTAGTACATGAGGTGATACATCATTAAGATAAGCCGGGGCAATAAAACTGAGGTTATAGGGGTGATGACTTAGGAGTTAAGGCATCTGGAGTCAGTCTGATGGGGGGCGTGACGTGTGTCCATGTAGTGGCTCATAAATCCTGGTGTTAGATTGAGGCCTTGTGTCAATGACTGGAATTTTATCATCAGCTTGAATTCCCAAATTTTTCTTTCTCTGTTGTTTTTAAAATGACCCTTCAGAACGAGTACCTTTAAATCTGCCAAACTGTGATCAGGTCCAGAGAAGTGTTTTCCCACGGGTGTATCCACCTCCTGTTTTATTGTATGTCTGTGAAGATTCATCCTGGTTTGTAGTTTTTGTATTGTTTCTCCAATGTAGATTCCTTTATTGATGCACCTTGTACACAGGATCATGTACACTACATTGGAGGATTACCCCATTATTATTATTATTATTATTATTATTATTATTATTATTTTCAACTAAGCCTACACCCCCTTTCTTCCATTTTCTATATGACCCATTTACCCCTAATTGTACCATGTTATTACTATTCACCTTTAAGAATATTAGTAATAAGCAATCAAGATATAATCAAGAACAAAAACTTGATTTATACAATTATTACAGTAAATATATAAAATATACACATACAATTACATTAAAATATAATTTATTTTATCTATAAATATGCAAAATGAGAGCCATTGCAAACACACATGACTGGCTGCTGGAGCATAATGCAGAAGTCACAAGAGACCATGTATTTTAACTAAGCAAACTATAATTCAATCATTCGGTCAGTAAATACTGCACGGACGGCCCGCGAAGTGTCACCCGTATTTGCGGACCATGCTCACAGTAATAAGTATAGGAGCACGGTCCGTAAATGCAAAAAATAGGACAAGTCCTATTTTTTGCGTTTCATTTCTAAAGACCCGGACACACACCCGTAATTATATTGGAAGGTGTCCGTGGCCGACAGAAAGGAATGGGTCAGTATTTTATCCGCTATTACGGATCCCTATTTGCGAATAAAAACTACCGGCGTGTGCCTGAGACCTAAGAGACTTTTTAACCGTTTGTTACAATAAGTAGGTGATGTGGGGATCATTTTGCACAATTAAATAAAATTTAGCTTTGATGAAGCACTTGCCTCAATAGATTCTCTCCATAAAGACCACCATAAAGACCTGGCATTTCAGTCCCCCCCAAAAAAAAATACCAGATAGATATATGAACAGAAGAAAAAGTAGACACTCTAAATATATCAGAACATTTCTTATCAAGCATCTTACCTGATGACCATCCTGCAAGACTAGGCATAATCTAAAATGTATTTTCCAGGTTATTCTGGTCAATGACAGCCACAGCTTATGGCCACCATGTCATCATACTGTTTAAGTACAACATTCTCTTCATCATCGAAATATAGCAAGTTAATTGAATTAAGCCGATCAGGGACACAGCACGGTGTGCCAATATCCATATTGAGTTTAAGCGCATGAACAATAGACTGCACAGTGGCATGATTGGTGGCACCTAACCCCTGCCCCATAGGGAAGATACAGGTGCCCTTACAGTGATATGCATTATATCCTTTGGGAGAGATAATCCAGCCAGCCCAACCAATATCTTCAAAGTCCACATACAGGGGCTTGCGCTGGCATGAGGGATATCTATCAGGATACACATCCCTAGATCTCCTACTTTTGTACATTGTTGGATGTGAAGAGCCATCAGATGGTGAGAGGGAAATACCTAATAAAATATACGAAAAAATAATGAATGTTGAGTTCTGCTGTACACAAGTGCAACAAGATATTAAAGCAACCCTCCATACTTAGGACTAAATTATAAATGTGATGGGGTATAAGGAGTAATATCAGCTGGTGACCTCCAGTTGTGCCCCTCTGCCGTTTTAGGGTGCCCTCTGTGTTGTCTCAAAAGGGCTGCAGCGCTTCTCAGACTGAGTCTAAGACACTCCCCCTCTTCACGGATTGGATGGAACTGGTCACATGAGCAGCTCTGGCCAATCTGAGAACAGTGGGAGTGTCTCAAACTCATAGTCTAAGAAGTGCAGTGGAAATTTTGGAACAGCACAGAGGGAACCCTAAAACGGCAGATTCACGGCAGAGGGGCACAACTGGAGGGCATCAGAGATTATTACTCCATATGCACCATCATATTTAAAATGTTGTCCCGGGACCGGAGGGTTGCTTTAACATAAGATTTGATAAGATGGTGCAATACATTCTTCCATACATTATATCATATGATAACCTCACGCTCACAAGATACTACCGATATTAATCAATGAGATCTACTACATTTAATGCAAAGATATTCTTATACAATTGACAAATCAGTTTTCTCTGGATTGCTTGTACATTGTCTTCATTTATAGCCAATACAGCCAGGTGTAGAAATGATTCAGTTATATATACAGTTGATTTAATCCGCTTGTACATACATCCCAATCAGTGATGGCACCACGTTTCAGAGGTGGAGTGCCCCTTTCTCATAGGGCGGCACCCCCCCCCCCCAACATTGCATCATCACTTAAAAACTGGATATATAACTGAATCATTGCTACACCAAGTTGTATTGATTATATCAACTTTGGGGTCCCCCCCCCACTGACCAAACATTGGCACAAGGGCAAGGCCACACAAATAATAAACTTCATGATACCATATAGGTAACTTAGGACATACCTGTCTCCTTTACTTTTGTGGGTTGCATGTATGGGTGTGGAATTCCTCTCCGACCATCGTCACTGAAGAGGACCAGATAAGAATTTTTGCTGTCTAGTTTCTGCTTAGTGAGTCCAGAGGGATCTGTATCTAGAAAACTTCCAGATGGTAGAGTGAAAGTAATAAGGAAACCGTGATTGGTGCTGTCATCTCCAACCCATCCAGAAACCTGGCAAACAAAAAA
The DNA here is from genome assembly GCF_050947455.1 of Rhinoderma darwinii. Classification (NCBI taxonomy): domain Eukaryota; kingdom Metazoa; phylum Chordata; class Amphibia; order Anura; family Rhinodermatidae; genus Rhinoderma; species Rhinoderma darwinii. The sequence goes on along the minus strand of NC_134697.1, from coordinate 82,057,291 downwards.
GAAATACTTTTTAAGATGATTCAATAATCTTTGTAACATAATTATCATTGACTTAATAGGGGTCTATCGGGGTTCCGATATTTTTGATGGCGAGAATAGTTCAAAACAGACTGCTGTTTTTGCTCCTAAGAATACCGGAAAAAAGGCTTACGAAATGCTGATGGAACCCCTGAACATATATGTGAACAGAGCCTTAACCCTAAGGACTGAGCCATTGTTTCATATTTGTTTTTTACTCCTTCCAAGCGCCATAACATTTTTATTTTTCTGTCAATGTCAGGGCTTATTTTTTGCGGGAGTTTCTATTGGTACCATTTAAAGTACCATATAATGTACAGGGAAACGGCAAAAAAATTCTTTGCGGGCTGGAAAATTGAAAAAACTGTGATTCCGCCATTGTTTTTTGGCTTTCGTTTTTACGGCTTTCACATTGTGGTAAAAACGACAACTTAACTTTATTCTGAGGCTCAATACAATTACGGTTATTCCAAATTTATAGCGTTATTTTTATATTTGACTACATTTACAAAGAAAAAACTATTTGTTAAAAAAAACCTGTTCTGTTTCACCACATTCTGAGAGCCATAACTTTTTTATTTTTGCATGGATTGAGCGATGTGAGGGCTTATTTTTGTGCAGGACGAGCTGTAGAGTCTATTGGAATAATTTTTGGGTACATACAACTTTTTGATCACTTTTTATTACATTTTTTTCCTAGGTCTAAGGTGACTAAAAAACAGCATTTTTGGCGGTTTACATTTTTTGTTTGTGCAAGGGCTCCGTCGTTTTGATGGAATCAATACTGTAGTCGACTACGCTATTCATTCCATCAAAATTACGGAAACCTTGCACAACGGAGACAAACTTATGGATTCCATTTGTGTCTGTCAGGTCTCCGTTCTGATGGAAACCTCCAACGCAACGGAGCCCCAGCGCAGATGTGAACAAAGCCTTAAACGTTTTTTTACACTTTTTATTAGCCCCCCTAGGGGACTTGAACCAGCGATCGTTGGATCACTGGTACAATACACTGCAATACTCATGGCACAGGCAGAGCTTAACAGAGGCAGACTGAAGGCAGTCCTGGGCCCATGGGCTGCTATGACAACTATTGTCACCCCCCATCACATTGCGGTGGGGGCAATGAGCTGTTGGAGGGCGCTCCCCCCTCTAATCAATGCCTCAGATGCTGCATTTGAGGGATTCAATGACCAGGAACAGCGTGATCGCCATTCCCATTAGTCCCGGGTGTCAGCTGTAGTATACAGCTGACACCCGCTGTGTATGGAGCGCCGTCAGCCCATGAGCGCTGTCCATACTTCCCTATGAAACTTATCATGTACATGTACGTGATAATGTGTCATTGGATTAAGGCCCATTTACATGGGCCAAAGATCGGGCAAATGAATGTTCATATAAACGCTGGTTCCCAATAATTTCCATGTGTAAACAGGGCAACAATCAGCCAATGAACAAGCAAACGCTCCAATTGTTTATGCAGCACAAAATATTATTGCTGTCGGCAGCACATCTGTGTAAACCGGGAGTTTTGCTGACGACATGATGGAAATGCATGGGGACGAGCGATCGTAGTAATGACCGCTTGTCCCCATACATTACTGTTTATAGCTCCTTGTGAAAGGAGCAAACAAGCGCCGATCAATGAGCTGCCCTGTTGATCGGCGCTCGTTTTTACGGCCGGAGTAAACGGACCCTAAGTTATTAGATTTGTAAAAGACTGAGTCATGGCTTTAAATCACATTTGGGAGCTCCATAAAACACAACAATAATTATGAGGTATGCTGGCAGATTGATCAGCAGAACCCAGTGACCACAACAAAAAGAATTGACAATTGATATAATAGTTTTCATACAAAATGATCATGAATTACAGAAGATTTATGAGAAAGTTCTGTCATGATACTCACTGTTTGAGTGACATTAAACATCTCCCAGCCTTGCGAATACAATGGAAGAAGCCGAGAAGTAATTAAGTTTCCTCTCCATGGTCTTGATGCACTGTCTAAAAGCTCATACACGTCCACCTGCCAAAAGAGGGGCGAAGTAAACTATGAAACATAAAGAAACATTACAAAACTAAGACGTTATTAAAAAACTGAAACGTAAAAAGTTGATTCAAGACTGTGGAATAACACACAAAGGCCGGGTTCACACGTAGCATAAAATGTTTTTTCCGCAGCGGACATCCTGGCCGAAAAACTGTTAGTTTTTCGTCCGGAATTCCCTGCGGCCGCCAGTGGGGACACGCTGTGTACCCTTACACAGCGTATCCGCCCAGTGTGAACTTACCCAAAAAGTGTCTTTTTGCAGAAATATGATTCAGTTTGTCTAAATATTGTTGAATTTGATAATACCTAAAAATGTAATTCAGCATAGGCAAAATTTGAGAAGTACTAGCCCTTTTACTCAGGGTTGCCAACCATCTGTAAATTCATGGGCAGTGCGTAAAAATAAGGTTTTGGCCATTGCCGCTACTTTCTCTGCATTTTCCAGGTTGCACCAACTAGGATGATGCTGAGGAAAATGAATCATTAACATATTTTATCAATTGTAACCTGATGATGGTTCTGATGGGGTTGGATCTTAATGAGCACAATGCCCCAAAATTTATCATTAGTGCCAATTTAACATTTTTGCACCTGTAAACTTACCCTACAAAAATGATATCTGGCTGGCATACCAAGAGGCTTCCACTTGAACACTCGCAGCTCAGCTTTCAACATTCGCTCCTTACGTCCCACTGATGAAATATTGAAGAAGAAAAATGAACTTCCTGCTTCTGAGAACACTGTAAAAAACCAAGATCACAATTATTAAGGCGGTAGAACTGGGTAGTGAACAAACTGCTACAATGCAACTTCAGATGAAGTCATAACTTAAAGGGGTTGTCCATTCATAAGAAATAGATGGCCTATCCTTAGGATAGGCTATCTTCATCTAATCGGTGGGAGTCAGAATCCCGGAATCCCGCCGATCAGCTGTATTAAAGAGGCAAAGGCACTCGTACAAACACTACTTCCCCTTCATTCCTGTCACTGCTTATACTGTGAATTGCCAACACACTTGTAGTGGTGGTTCACAGTAGTGGCGTAACTACCAATGTAGCAGCCGTAACGGCTGCTATTAGGCCCGCGGCATGAGGGGGAACGTGCCGCCCGCTGACACGCCCCCCCATGCCCGGTGGCGCCGCTGGCAGCTGTTATGGCGCCACTACAGGGCCTCTAACATTTATGGGCTAGGGGGCATGAGCCCTCTCATGCCTGGTGGCGTCACTAGCATCGGATGGGGCCCGGTGCTAGTGATAGCCACCCCCTCTTGCAGTAATTGTACCTGCATCTACAGTATAGCACGCAGGTACAAATACATGCATTAGCGCTGAATTGTACCCGACCATTCAGCGCCTTACAATGACGCTGATTTGTGGGGCAAAACGACTTGCCCCGCCAATCAGCGCCTTTCAACTATGCTAGTGGCACGATGATGTCATTGCACCGCTTCCATTGTTGAAAGAAGCTAATTGACGGGGCAAGTCATTCTGTCCTGCCAATCAGCACCTTTCAGAGACGTTTTTTTAAAAACGTTTATTTTTGACGGCGTTATGACTATTTTTTATTTTATGCTAACTTGTTCTAAACTGGGGGTTCTTTTACTTTTGAGTAAGTGGGCATTGTAAAGAGAAGTGTATGACGCTGACCACACTTCTCTTCATTCATGTTCAACTGTACTCACAGCACAGCGTGATCTCTCTGTTGGGAGAAGCTGACAGCCAGGAGGCGATGTCTTTTCATTCTCCTGACACTCCAGTGAAGTTAATGTGGGCGTAAGTGACAGAACAACGTGATCTCGTGAGATCACGCTGTGCTGTGAGTACAGCTGAACATGAATGAGGAGAAGTGTGTGACGCTGATTGGTCAGCATCATACACTTTTCTTTACAACGGCCACTTGCTCAAAAGTTACAAAAAAATACCAGTTGAGCATTTAGAACAAATTAGCATAAAACGAAAAATAGTCATAACGCCATAAAAAATAAAAGTTTAAAAAAAATAAATAAGGCGTTATCTACATTACAGCGACTATCAGATTAGGTAGGAGATAGGGCACTTATAAACTGGTGACAGAGCCTTTTTAATGTAAATGTTTATTCTGCCTCTAATCAGTAATGTAGTCACTGTATGATCTGCAGCGAGTTGATAGGTGGTTTGATTTTGATATGATTTTTTTGCCACTATATACAAGTGGGGGAGCAGGTGGCACTATATACAAGGGGGGAGCAGGGTGGCACTATATACAAGGGGGAAGCGGGATGGCACTATATACGAGGGGGGCTGTGTGGCACTATACACAAGGGAGAGCTCTGTGGCACTATACAAAAGGGCAGTGTGGCACTATATACAAGGGGCTGTGTGGCACTACTAAGGGGACGCTGTGTGGCACTACTAAGGGGGCGCTGTGTGGCACTATCTACTAGGGGGGCTGTATGGCACTATTTACAAGGGGAGGGCTGTGGCGCTATCTATAGGGCGCTGTGTGGCACAATCTATAGGGTTCTGTGTGTGGCACTATCTACTTGGGGGGGGCTGTGTGGCACTATCTACTAAGGAGGGGCTTTGTGGCACTATATACAATGGAGGGGGCTGTGTGGTGCTATATACTAGGGGGGCTTTATGGCGATATCTACAGGGGGGGCTATATGGCACTATCTACAAGGGGGAGGTGGGGACGCTATCTACAAGTGGGGTGTGACACTGTCTACAGGGGGGCTGTATATCACTGTCTACAGCGGGGCCATATGGCAAAATCTACAGGGGGCACTATCTAGAAGGGGGGCTGCGTGTGGCACCTGGGGGGGCCCCAGTCAAAAGTTTGCTATGGGGCCCAGGCTTTCCTAGTTACGCCCCTGGTTCACAGTATTAGCGTGATTCTCGTCCGTGTGCTGTGCGTTGAAACAACGCACAGCATACAGTCCCATTGATTTCAATGGGCCATTCACACATGAGTGAATTTTCACACAGCGAGTGACCGTTGCGTGAAACTCACTGTATGTCCCATATTGGTGACTTTTCACGCACCTAGTCGCCCATTGTAGTCAATGGGTGCTTGAAAACCACGGACAGCACACGGACGCACATTTGTGTGCTATCCGTGTTTCATGCATCAATTACATTGAAAAAAAAAGAAGTGCTTGCAAGTGCGTGAAAAACCCATGCCTTAGGCTACATTTACACGAGCATGTAAATCTGTTAGTGTGTTTTGCGTATGGCATGTGCTATTCACGCACTTGCAAGCACTTCTTTTTTTTTTCAATGTAATTGATGCATGAAACACGGACAGCACACAAATGTGCGTCCGTGTGCTGTCCGTGGTTTTCAAGCACCCATTGTCGTCAATGGGCAACTAGGTGCATGAGAACGAACCAATATAGGACATGCAATGAGTTTCACATAACGGACACTCGCTGCGAGAAAAACAATGGGTTTGAAATCAATGGGTCTGTGTGATGTGCGTTGTTTCAACGCACAGCACACGGGCATGAATCGCGCTCATCTGAATGGGCTCTTACAGTCTTCTCCTATTCAAGTGAACAGGAGAAGGATCTAATACTGTGAACCGCTGCTACAAGAGTGTCTGCGCTTTACAGTACAAGCAGTGAAAGTAATGAAAGGGAAGTAGTGTTCGTACGAGTGCCGTGGCCTCTGTAAAACAGCTGATCGGCGGTGGTGCCAGGAGCTAGACCCCTACCGATCAGGTATTGATAGCCTGTCCTGAGGATAGGCCATCAATTTTTTATGACTGGACATTCCCTTGAAGTTATGACAGCAAGAATAGCACAGCATGAAAAGTGACGGAAACATCAATGGAACCCCAACGGACCCCATTACCAGTCCGTGAGGTCATTTGGGCACTGTTTGTATTAATTTCACAATGGATCTGGCACTGCCTCATGGCTTCCATTATGAATGAAACTTATGATGCAAATGTGAATATAGCATTACCGATACCTGTAATGTGAAGGTAAGATATGGAAGGGACTAACACACCTATTTTTTTCTAAATGACAATGAAAATCTTTTAATGTACTAGTGCAGCACATCATGGCTCATAGAGAATAGTCACCTTAAATGCAAATAAAACAAGTAAAATGTGATCTTTGAACGGAAATTTTGTTTTTAACTGTTTGACTAAAAGTTTGTTCAGTGCATTGTATTCTAACTACTTACATTGTGTCTAACTTAAGATCCTTGAGTGTGATTGAGGCCAAATCAGGAGAATCCTATCCAAATGCACATGCATACACTTGAGATACATATGGACAATGTAGGCAACTGGATGTGGTTGCTATGAATATTCAATTCGGACAGAAATGTGCAGCCGATATAATACTGAGATAATGGTAAGTATATTTGTGCCTAATAATATTATTAGTACCTAAATATTGTTGTATTAAAAGGGTTTTCTAGGCTTCTTATTTCATGGCCTATCCTTAGGTAGGATCGTTTAGCAGAACGGAGGAGCTTGGCGATAGCTAAGTCCAAACAAGTGTGGTTGTGCGTGGTAACCAGGAATGGACGAGCCCATCAGGAAACCAGAGGACCCTCCAGTGATCCCAGGCTCTGAGACAATAATGGGTTTTAAAGGTCCAGCAGAGGACACCCCATTTGGTGCCAATCACTTGCCACGAGGGCCTACTTCTTATGGATTGAGTCACAAATTACTTATTAGACCTTATAGATGATATATCCTATGTGTACAATGATAACAACAAGGACCATGATGAAATTAAAACATGTACATGTGCTATATAGATGGAGGGTGGGCCCTCAGAATCATTTCCTGGTGGTAAGGCAGATCCGGCTATTCAAATGAATTGGGCTCAGATGCAATAACAGGCACTGCCAAACTTGTATAGATGTCGCTGTGCAAAGGGATTGTGGTGCTCCAGCAAGTGCTATTGCCCCTTTCCTCTGCTGATCATTGGGGTCCCAATGGTCGAACCCCACCGATCATACCTTGATGGGCTAGCCAAAGCATAGGCTTTCAATTGATATCCTGGAAAATCCCTTTAATATTGAAGTTATTTTCTCAGGTGGATTTAGTACATTTAACTGTTGACCCAACCAATAGTCTATCACTTTAACTATCTCTAATAATGGTAAATTTGGTGTACTGTTATATACAGAATGCCATTTTATCGAAAGTAATACATTTTAAAAATAATAATAATTAAAAGTAATAATAATAATTAAAAAAATATATTAAAAAAATGTAAAAAAAATTATATATATATGTATAAAACATAAAACAAACTTCTACTCTTACCTTTGTTCTCAAAGCTTCGAACTACATTGCCTTCTAGTATTCCAGGTGCTCTGGTGCTTCCATCAGGTCCAGCAACTCGACTGTACAGTTCTAACATGAACTGAGGCGGCTTTTTGGCAGGGGGGATGTTGAGAGGAAGTTCTCCAAAGGCAAAAACTTCCTGTAATTTCTGGATGGCCTCAGATACCACCTCAGATGAAGAAGCACTCAGAGGAGGTTTTCTCTCCTTCAAACCCAAATGTAAAAGTGTGACAGGGTCAAAAAGGACTAGAATGAAGAATCTGACCAGAACAGCTTCCATCCTAAAACGTGTAGGAGGTCCTCTAAAGGTCTGAAATGGCTCTTTCAGTAGATGTAGTGTCTGGTAAACTGTCACTGTATTTATAAATTCCTGAAGCTGAAAATTAATTCCGAAGATGTCAAAAATTCTATTAAAAAAAAAAAGATTACAAAATCCAAATTTTCCAACTTTCCAATTAACCCTAATTGTATGTTATCCTAGATATGTGACCCTTAGCCCTGCCTGAAATTAGAGTCTTTGAGTAAAGGTTGCCCCCCTATATAAAGGTCTTAGATATCCGCCCCCAATCACATACACACAAACCCAACTATATGAATTGCAAATCTGCTTAATCCCTAGAGGGGGAGGGGATGACAAGAGGAAAAGCAGCAGTGAATCAATAAGTGTGAACAATCCTAGAGAGTGAATCTATTGTGATACACTAATGTGTAGGTTATGTTAATACAAGGGCAGAATGTCACCACAGATAAACACTTTTAACACCAGCTTAAGCCTACACAATAATATCCAAATGCATGACTTAGAATTAGAACTATTAAGTATTTCCCAATCTTTTTGGAATATTCAGTTTTTTTTAATAATGACCCGTTAAACATTAACAAGAGCTAATTTTTGATATTTTCTATCTGAAGACACTAAGAAAGTTTAATTCATTTATTTGATTTCAAGTCTGTTTGTAACTTTGTTAAGGTCCTCCTACATGGCCGGTCCTGGGCCACGTAAACGAGCGCCGATCAATGACACAGCTCGTTGAGCGGCGCTCGTTTGCTTCTTTCACAAGGAGCTATGGATGGGGACGAGCGATCGTTACTATGATCGCTCGTCCTCATACATTTGTATCACGTCGGCAGCGCGTCTCCCTGTTTACACAACGAGATGTGCCACCGCCAACGATAGTATTTTTTATTTTTAAAACAATACGATCAGCAGAGGATCGAGCGTTTGCTCGTTCATCTGCTGATCGCTGCCCTGTTTACACAGGGCAATTATCGGCAATGAGCGTTCTATGAACGAGCGTTTTCCCTATAATTGGGCCTTTACACTCACCATGAAGCAAACATTTCAATTATGAGGGTGTTCACACCCTAAATACGATTAGTAGCATGCTCATTGTTCTTAATGGGTTTCTGATATTATGTATCTGTCCGGACATGCCAATTTGGGGGAAGAGGGGTGGGCTGATGATATAATGTGTATGAGGCTACCCAAAGATCACTGGGTGAGTTAGATTTGAATGCCAGATCCCTTGTTCCCCTGGAAGATAAGTCACTATAGGGGTATGTTCACACAGTGCGGTTACGCTGCGTGATAGTGCACAGTGTATCTGCCCTGTTCCCCACAGAGAATTCCGGAAAAAAAATGGCAACACATTATGGTGCATTTTTTCGGCCAGATGTCCACTGTGGAAAATAGCAGGTAATAAGAAAAAATGGCGACGCATCCCCCTGACGTCCTGCGGCACACTTCTTGGGATGATGTTTCATCCCATGTGACCGCTACAGCCTGTGATTGGCTGCAGCCAGTGTCGGACACAGACAGCTGAGGGCCCCTGTGCAAGAACAGTATAGGGGCCCCTTGCTCTTCAATATCTCATCATAAATCACCCCCTTAGGTTTCTCTTACAATCTATGAGTAATTGTTAGCCATAAAATTCTTTAGTTCAGGCATTTACATGCAATCTAATAGACAGAAGAAGGCTGCTTTAAAGGTACCAGTGGCCCCCTTATCTAATGGGCCCCTGTACAGCTGCACAGGTTGCACCAATGGTATGTCCACCCCTGGCTGTAGCAGTCACATGGGATGAAACGTCATCCCTGGAGGCCAGACTGGACGCAGGAGCAGAGAGTTCTGGGTAAGTATAGACTTTTTTTTTCTCAGAGTTGTGACTTTTGCGGTGGAATCGAAGCTTTTCCCCTGCAAAAATCCCAGCATCTGCTATTTGTTGGGGGTTTTACCTCCCTATTGAATTCAATGGGGAAAATCCGCAACAGAAAACCTGCGATTCCGCAGCATAAATTCACATTTTGCGGATTAAAAAAACGCACCGCAGGTAAATTTATGAAATTTGAAATCCAATTAAATCCGTTGTGGAAAGTCCGCCGTGTTTACGCTATGTGTGGACTTGCTTAGTCCACTCTACCCATTAAAATAAACATGTGTACCCATCTGAGCCTAGATGTTAATAGAGGGGGGGGGGGGGGGTTCTTGAGAGACTGTTAACAGGCAGACATCTAACTAATATGTATGGCAGGCATTTGTACTGAAAATATCAGATGTATCTACCACTTTGAAAAAGTGTCCTTTTGTTCCCATAGGATTAATGCAATAATTCTGAGAATAACTAATGTAAAAAAAAGGTAAGATATAAATAAAAATAATTCTAGAAAAACACGAAGAGGCCATTTTTTTTACAGTTATCTTTATTAAGTATACAATGTTGAGATATACCAGAACGAAAGAACAAAAAAGTGAAAGTGATAGAAGTGACAGCTAGAATTACAAAACCTCAACCCAGGTGAAATGCTAAACAAATGGTAAAAATAGTTTCCTTTCTAACAATAAATCACATAAAATAAAAAAAACAATAACTATATTAGCCTAAATTATTCAAAAAGACAGTAAATCCAGTGTGATCTCAATAATTAATATAAAAAGCTGATCACAATAGATCCTGTAGAATAGCAGATAATGACAAAACTGATAAACTTTGGCATCGGTTGGAGTCTCATAGAAATGAACAGGATCCTTTGAAGATTCGATCATGATCATTCAATAAAAATATTGTGCAAAAAACATCTGTACTATTTTTCCAATTCAGAGGTCGGTGTAGCTACATGTGCCGCCTATGCAGAAAATATCAGTGCTGTCTCTTGTCTACTAGATGGCATAAGGAGGATTGTGCTAATGATGCCCTTGGCTCAAGTTGATTGAAAGAAATATGCTAGAACCATGAGAACCCCCCAGTAAAGTGTTAGAGAGCAAGGGGCCTACATATTAAGATCATATGCTATGGGGCCAGGCCTTCTGTTAAATGATGCCCTTTTCAGTACTTTCGGTTGGTGCTCCACCATATGCTATATAGTCATGCCGTGCCTAATTATAAGCAACATACATTATAGTGCCCAAATAATAGCGCCATACACTGACCAAAGAAGATTTTATATAGTGCTGCCACTACTACCATACACTGCCAAATATTATACTGTACAGTGTTTAAATAAATGCCACTCCTCTTGCTGTCTTAAAGGGAACCTGTCACCGGCATTTCACCTATTGAACTCTACTCATCGCTGCTGTCAAAATGTAATTGCCGTTATCCCCTCCCCTAAACTCCTCCTCTGTACATTTTGCGCCTTTTATGGTAATAATCCGTTAGTCTCGTTCGTTCCTCTTCTTATGCCCGGCCACCGCCAAAACTGGCCCGCCCTGAATGCCAAAATCTCGTCTGAGGTAGCGCGCCCGTCATGTATGGTCCGACACCCTTCCCTGCTTCGTCCGGGCCTCAAATCAAGTTACTGCGCATGCGCCGCTATTGTGTCCTGTTGTGCGCGCGCACCAGAACAGGACATCGATGCGCAAGAGTGGAATTTTGTATGTGCTGAGGGGAGGGAAGGAGCTGTCAATCAAAAGTAAGGAGGCGGGGTAAACTCGGAAAAAATGTCTGTCACACGTTCCTGATTCCTATGATAAATTCTGACTGCGATTAGTGATTAGAAAAGTGCAAATGTAAATGTTTCCGACATAGTAGAAAAGCTTCCGAATAGTCCATGAATGTCAAAGCTCTATTCGGCCCCTTAAAAATCGAAATAGCCGGCAGGGTATTTGGGTACTTTCAATGATAGCCACATGGGTTTGATTTTATTATTATCATGTTGCCGTGCGGATATGTATGTTAGTTTACATTTTATATGTAAACTAGGCATTGGGGAAGTAAAATGTAGCAAATACATAATATGTCATGCAAATAAAACGATCCATATGGAGGATAATTAGCAATTCAATATGTTGTGAATTTTCAACTAAACATAACTGGATTTTTTGCAATTCAGCTTTATAACGAATCTGAAAAGGAAACATTATTTGGGGTAGGTATAAAAGAACCGTCAGCTTCTTTATTGAAATGATTAACAAGATGTCTAGATAATTCAGATTATTGAGTTTTCACTCTGAAAACAAAATCACTTATTGGAATGTATGGTCAGCAAATATCCTGCTATCCATTAGCATGGAAAATATCATTATTAGAGAAAACGGTCGTTTTCCACTAAAACAACGTGCATGGGGCAAAGGTCTCCATTTCTGTCATGGAGGGAAATGGTTAAGTGCTTTCACTTACCAGAATTCTAGGTTTTATTTCTAAGTGCAACAGAGTTTCTCCATACATAGCATTGGCTTTTAATAGACCTATCAATTGTATATAAGGATTTCTGATGTGTAAGCTTTTTTGTCTGAAGTATGGAATTCAAATAAATGCCAAAGAGAAACGGCTTTCAAAGAATATGAAATACCAGAAAGCCGTGGTCAAGATAGACGGATACATCAATTTCTTAGAGACAAAGATAGAGGTGGAGAGCAAGAAATCTTCTCCACTTCATGCAGCCTGCTTAAAAAGCTACTACTTCTATAAACTTCGTATCATCTCAAATTTTCTCATCGGCTATTTTCGAAGACTGGGACTTACACACTCTGGTTTTTTTTTTAGGTAAAAAATTTAGTCTACAGCAATACTCTTGCCATCAAAAATACTGGAACCTTGAAGGACCTCATTAAAGTGAGTTTGTATCCATTGGAGAATATCCATTACAACGTCATGACACTACTGTGAACAGAGCCTTAACCCCTTAAGGACTGAGCCTGTTTTGGCCTTAAGGACACAGCCTATTTTTTCAAATCTGACATGTGTCACTTTATGTGGTAATAACTCCGGAATGCTTTTACCTATCCAAGCGATTCTGAGATTGTTTTCTCGTGACACATTGGACTTTATGTTACTGGCAAAATTTGCTCGATACATTGAGTATTTAATTGTGAAAAACACAAAAATTTAGCGAAAAATTGCAAAAATTTGCATTTTTCAAAATGTATATGTATCTGCTTGTAAGACAGGCAGTTATAACACACAAAATTGTTGCTAATTAACATCACCCATGTCTACTTTAGATTTGCATTGTTTTTTGAACATTCTTTTATTTTTCTAGGACGTTACACGGCTTAGAACTTTAGCAGCAATTTCTCACATTTTCAAGAAAATGTCAAAAGGCTATTTTTACTGGGGCCAGTTCAGTTGTGAAGTGGATTTTAGGGCCTTATATATTAGAAACCCTCGATAAGTCACCCCATTTTAAAAACTTCACCCCTCAAAGTATTCAAAACAGCATTTAGAAAGCTTATTAACCCTTTAGATGTTTCACAGGAATTAAGGCAAAGTAGATGTGAAATGTTCAAATTTCTTTTTTTTTTTTGCAGAAATTCATTTTTCATCTACTTTTTTTGTAACACAGAAAGTTTTACCAGAGAAATGCAACTCAATATCTATTGCCCAGATTCTGCAGGTTTTAGAAATACCCCACATGTGGCCCTAGTGCGATAATGGACTGAAGCACCGGCCTCAGAAACAAAGGAGCACCTAGAGGATTTTGGGGCCTCCTTTTTATTAGAAAATATTTTAGGCACCATGTCGGGTCTGAAAGGCTCTTGCTAAACAGTGGAAATCCCCCAAAAGTGACCCCATTTTGGAAACTATACCCCTTGAGGAAATTATCTAGGGGTATAGTTAGCATTTTGACCCCGCAGGTTTATTGCAGAAATTATTGGAAGTAGGCCGTGAAAATGAAAATCTACATTCTTTCAAAGAAAATGTAGGTTTAGCTAATTTTTTCTAATTTCCACAAGGACTAAAAGGAGAAAATGCACACTACTTTTGTAAAGCAATTTCTCCCGAGTAAAACAATACCCCGCATGTGGTCATAAACGGCTGTTTGGACACACGGCGGAGCTTAGAAGGGAAAGAGCGCCATTTGTCTTTTGGAGCTCAAATTTAGCAGGAATGGTTTGCGGAGACCACGTCACATTTGCAAAGCCCCTAAGGGACCAAAACAGTGAAAACACCAAAAAAGTGACTCCATTTAGGAAACTACACCCCTTAAAGAATCCATCTAGAGGTGTAGTGAGCATTTTGAACCCACAGGGGTTTCATAGATTTTATTAGAATTGGGCAGTGAAGATAAAAAAAATAATTTTTTTCCAATAAGACGTAGCTTTAGCTCAAAATTTTTCATTTTCTCAACAAATAAAGGAATAAAAGAACCCCAACATTTGTAAAGCAACTTCTCTGGAGTACGGCAATACCCAATTTGTGGTCATAAACGGCTGTTTGGGCATACGGCAAGGATCAGAAGAGAAGGAGCGCCATTTGGCTTTTGGAGCACAGATTTTGCTGGATTGGTTTCTTGACACCATGTCACTTTTGCAAAGCTCCTAAGGTGCCAGTACAGTGGAAACTCCCCAAAAGTGACTCGATTCACGAAACTACACCCCTTGAGGAATTCATCTAGGGGTGTAGTGAGCATTTTGACTCCACAGGTGTTTCATAGATTTTATTAGAATTGGGCAGTGAAAATAAAAAAAATCCTTTTTCTTCAATTAGACGTAGTTTTAGCTGAAAATGTTTCATATTCTCAACAAATAAATCTAAAAGTGCACCCCAACACTTGTAAAGCAACTTCTCCTGTGTACGGCAATACCACATATGTGGTCATAAACTGCTGTTTGGGCACAGAGTAGGGCTCAGAAGGGAAGGAGCGCCATTTGGCTTTTGGAGTACAGATTTTGCTGGATTGGTTTCTGGTCGCTATGTCGCATTTGCAAAGCCCCTGTGGGACCAAAACAGTGGAAACCCCCCAGAAGTGACCCCATTTTGGAAACTACACCCCTCAAGGTATTCACCTAGGGGTGTAGTGAGCATATTAACCCCACAGGTCATTGGCAGAAATTGGTGTGCACTCGATGTTGCAGAGTGAAAATGTTTTTTCAATAGATATGCCAATATGTGGCGCTCAGCTTGTGCCACTGGAGACACACACCCCAAAAATTGTTAAAAGGGTTTTCCCGGGTATGCCGATGCCATATATGTGGAAGTAAACTGCTGTTTGGGCACACTGTAGGGTTCAGAAGGGAGGTAGCGCCAGTTGGCTTTTGGAGCGTGGATTTTGCTTGTAGTAGTTTTGTTTTGAGTCTTACTGGTGTTTCCGTTTATAATGTGGGGGCACATGTAAGGCTGGCGGAGTATATAAGGGGCATAGTCAGGTGGTATAGTGGGGTAAAAAAAAACAATAAAATAATCCATAGATGTGTGTTATGCTGGGGAGCAATCCTTTCTGCACAGGTGTCGCACTAATAAATGGTCTTTACTTATGCCCCTTTTGGTCCACTCCGCACCTTTGCTGGGAAAGTGTTGTCCTGGTATAATACGGGCGCCCTCACTTCCAGCAGATATGTTTGGGCCCTCCCCTTCCTGGTTCCCTAATTTTAGGGGCCTTGATAATTCGCCACTTGAAACAGAAGAAACGTTCCCCTCGAGCCGGCACAACTGCATATTTTTATTTCCTGATTTATTGGTGCCTTGACTAATTTTATTTTTTCATAGACGTAGTGGTATGACGGCTGGTTTGTTGCGGGACGGGCGGTAGTTTTTATTGGTACCATTTTGGGGTACATGCGACTTTTTGATCACCTGTTATCCTTTTTTTTTTGGGAGGCAAGGTGACCAAAAAACAGCAATTCTCACATATTTTTTTATTTTTTTTTATACAGCGTTCACCACGCATTATAAATTACATGTTATCTTTATTCTGCGGGTCAGTCCGATTCCGGTGATACCAAATTTATAGCACTTTTTATGTTTTACAACTTTTTGCACAATAAAATAACTTTTGTAAAGAGAATGGATTTTTTCTGTCGCCAAGTTGTGAGAGCCATAATGGTTTTACATTTTTCGTCGACGGAGCTGTATGAGGGCTTGTTTTTAGCGAGACGAGTTATAGTTTTTATAGGCACCATTTTTAGGTACATGCGACTTTTTGATCACTTTTTATTAAAATTTTTGGAAGACAAAGTGACCAAAAAATAGCAATTATGTCAGTATTTTTTAGTTTTTTTTTTACCGCGTTCACTGTGTGGAATAAATAACATCATATTTTTATAGTTTAGGTCGTTACGGTCGCAGCGATACCAAATATGTATGGCTTTATTATTTTTTTCAATAATAAATGACTTGATAAGGGAAAAAAGGCGATCGTGTTTTGTGTTATTATTTGAAACTTTTATTGTATGTTTTACAAATTTTATTTTAACTTTTTTTACACTTTTTTTTACACTTTTCTTTAGTCCCACTAGGGGACTTGAAGGTCCAACTGTTTGTTTGATGTTCTAATACATTGCACTACCTATGTAGTGCAATGTATTAGAACTGTCAGTTGTTCACTGACAGCAAGCCGATCAGGCTCCGCCTCCGGGTGGGGCCTAATCGGCTAATGTAATGGCAGATAGGAAGCCATTGTTAGGCATCCTGTTGCCATAGTAGCAGTCGCCAGCCTTGCCATCGCATGGCAAGGCTGCCGATTGCATACAAACCACTTTGATGCAGCGATTGCATTGAATCGCTGCATTGAAGGGGTTAATGGCAGGAATCGGAGCTAGCTCCGGTTCCTGCCGATAGATCGGGGTGTCCGCTGTAACATACAGCGGACACCCACTGCTGATGACGCCGGCTCAGCTTCTGAGCCGGAAGCTGAGCCGGCGCCATCTTGCCGATGGTACCGGAAGCCTCCTGGGCCCCGCAGACGACGGGGCATAGGAGGATTCCGTTACAGGCTGATCGGGAGGTAAGCATTAGCCCTCCGATCGCCTTTGCAGCCACCGGCAACCCAGCGATCACGTTGCTGGGGCGCCGGTGGCTATAAACTCCTCACATGCTGCGATCTCTATTGAACGCAGCATGTGAGGGGTTAATCGGTCGGATCGGAGGCTTGCTCTGGTCCTGGCCGATACCTCAGGGTGCCAGCTGTAACATACAGCTGTCACCCGGCGGTGATGTCGCTGGCTCAGCTCCTGAGCCAGCTTCATCTCCTTCACGTACAGTTACGTGGAGATGCGCGAAAAGGCCATCTCCCATCACGTAACTGTACGTGAAATGGCACGAAGGGGTTAAAGGCCATGTACACTTTTTTTATATATATTTTTTTAAATAAAAATGTGTATTATTATTTTTTTAAAATTATTTTTACTTTTTGAGATACAGCTGCTTTGTATCTGTATACAGTATCTAACGCTGGAAGCTGTATCCGTGTCACGAAGGGTCTGTGGTCCCACTGGGCCGCACCGCCTTGGCGGTAAGGCAGCTGGCCAACAGGGAGCAGGTGAAAGTCTATAGTTCGTATAGGTACCTGTGGCAGCTGAGACAGCAGCAGGGCAGGCTCGGCGTGGACTAGGCAGCAGGTAGATGTCAGGCGAGGTGAAGCAGGTCAAACGTCTACCTGCTGCCTAGTCCAAGCCGAGCCTGCCCTGCTGCTGTCTGAGCTGCCACAGGTACCTATACAAACTATAGACTTTCACCTGCTCCCTGTTGGCCAGCTGCCTTACCACCAAGGCGGTACGGCCCAGTGGGTCCACAGACCCTTTGTGACAGTACGCTCAGACCTAGAACTAGGGGGCTGGAACCCTCTTATAGTCCAGGGTACTCACGGGTCAAAGTTCATCAACAAGGTCCGGTGCGCGCGCTGCCCCTTTAAGAGCGGGCACGAGCGTGTGCGTGTACCCTACGGGATCCGACTGAGGTGAGTGGACGCGAGCACTGGCGTCTCCTGAGGAGGAGGCTGGGGCCAGCGCTTGCCGACTTGTGGCTGCGGCTGTCAGGGAGGGAACGGAGCTGACAGCCCGCAGCCACGGACATTACAATCCGTCAGGTCAGCAGGACTGACGGGTTGAGCTATTACCGATCACATCTAAATTATGAACTTGAATGTGATCGATTACAGATGGATCCTACATGTCTGAGACACACAGGACCCGCAGTCACTGAACTCTTCAGTGCCGCTGACCTGCCGAATTTCTCAGCACTAGATACAGCTGCTCTGTATACAGTATACAAAGAAGCTGTGTCTCAAAAAGTTAAAATCATTTTTTATAAAAAACTAATTAGAAAGTTGTACCAAACACATTGATACACATTTTTCTTAAAAAAAATAAATAAAAAAAAAATCGCTTCCGAATGTGTACATAGCCTTTAATCTTCAATGTGAAGAATATTTAGTTTTCTGATTACTAACCATCAGTCTCTATGGTCTTTATCTCGCCAACAAGATAATTTTGTCACTGCAGGAATAATACGATATTTAAGAGACTACATCTAGAATAATCAAAAAAATCAATACTACAGCATGTATGGGAAATGTTTTTTTCAGAATAGCCATATGAAAATGTTTAGCATTATGCAACCCGGCTGCTGTTGGAACAATTTTTATCCCAGCCCTGGTATAACTTTATTTGGCCCTGCCGAATGCGTGGGTGTATTTTTTGACTGCACAATGTAAACATTTTCAGGGATGGGATGACGATTGAAATTTAGGATCTAGTGCCCGCATATTGGCGTATTTAGGGGGAGGGGGAAATCCATTAGAGGCGTTGGAGGCTCATACCTTTAGGCGGGTAGCAAGACATAGGCCGGCATTGCTACTGGTACATAAGGTGTGGCAACAGAGCAAGCAGTTGTTGGGGGTGGGGGAATGTACGAATTATACTCCTTTATGGAATAACCCAGTCCTTTGGGAAATATACAGTTTGGAGGGAATGGTAGGGTGGGAACTTCAAGGCATATCACGGCTTAGCCAATTATATGAGGACGAAAACGTAACCCCTTCCCGACATTTGACGTATTCATACATCATAGCCGGGTAGGGGAAGTATGGAACAGGCTCACGAAGTGAACCCACTCCATACGATGCGGGTGTCGGCTGTATGTTACAGCCGACACTTCACAGTAACGAGCGGGATCATGCTCGAGCGCGATCGCGCTAGTTTAACCTGTTAAACCTGAAGGGTGGCAATGGTTGCTATGGCAGCCTGGGGGCCTAATGAAGGCCCCCATGTCTGCTATCTTTGTGCTCCTATTAAGCCTTGCCTCTGGCCTGTCAGAAAGACGATATACTGCAATACATTAGTATTGCAGTATATCGTGTAAGCGATCCAACGATCGCTGGTTCAAGTACCCTAGGGGGACTAATAAAAAAAGTAAAAATGAGTAAAATAAAGTGTTTTTTTATGTCGAAAAAAAACTAAACATTTTAAAAGTTCATAAAAAATCCCTTTTCCCATTTTCTCCCTATATCATTGTAAAAAAAAACAAAAAAAAACATAATTGGTATCGCCGCATCCGTAAAAGTCTGAACTATTACAATATATCATTATCCACCTAATGTTTGAGGCACCCCGACGCGCGTTTCGCTTCCTCAGGAAGCTTCCACCCCCTGAGGAAGCGACACAAGCGAAACGCGCGTCGGGGTGCCTCAAACATTAGGTGGATCATTCTATTCCCATAAACTTCATGGGTAAGCTATTATCTACTCATTTCCCTGGTTCTTGCCAGGTGGACTATTTATACACCGGGTTTTTTCAGGTTATACCTTTCTCTTGTCTTCTACCCGGGACCAGGCAATAGGTGGGGTTAGACATAACTAATTGTGGCATTTATTTGTATGCTGCTAACTTGATACGCATTTGCTATTTCATTGGTGGAATGAGGAAGTGCTGTTTCAGGGTACCGGCACTGTCTGTATGGAACATCACTTTGTCTTTTTCCTCCATTAAAACCACAGTCAGTAGAACTCTCTGCCTGTAGTATTCATGGCATACCTGTGTAGAAGGTCTAGAATTTGATCTACCCATTTACCCTTCAATTTTAATACCTCGTTGTGTATTTGTGTTTTTATATTTGAATTTTTTGATGTAACAATAAAAGTATATTTATTTCTCTGTACACTTATGGTTTAAGACTCCTGTTTCTCATAGTTTTCAATGTTTACAATGGTCATTGAACTGGTCATTGAAGATGTCTGTCATTGTGAGCAGTCCATTCTCAGAATAAATGCCACCATGAAGAACGTCTGTATTCTGCTGATAGGGTCTAAAGGGCACCAGTGTGGGGTTTTAAATTCCCTGCAGCCCTGTAAGATTCTATTGGTATTGCTTCTGAATATTATGGAGTAATTACAATACAATTCCAGTAGGGAATGGTTTCTCCAAAGTTTGCTCAGCTGTTTCCGTAACTACCATAGTCTTGAATGGAGAGACCCGTGGACATGAGTGACCACCTCTCCATTAAATCTGCTCCTTACTTGGTCAGGTAACCTCCTTTGTTCCGATAGGTGGGAGTCCCAGTGGTGGAGACCCCCTCCTATCTGACACTGTTTGACTTCAATGTGCACTTTTCGAACTGCCCATAGGCATAATTGTTGGGTTATGGATTTTCCATGGGATTACAATGTCCACCATTAACGCTGGAACCCCCATCGTTCATAAGAATGGGCTTACCTTGTCATTCCTGGGAGCCCCATAGGAATGGAGTCGTAGTGTGCAGGCTCAGACACTGGTCCATTAATTTCTATTGGGCTACGGAAGATAGATCTGATAAGCTGATAATATTGACTGCCACACCACCGCTGATATTACCTGTAAAACCTCTTTCCAAAAGTTCCAAACTTTTAAAGGGTAACTAAACATTCAACAAACTTCTGACATGTCATAGTGACATGTCAGAAATTTTGATTGGTGGGGGTCCGAGCACTGGGACCCCCACCAATCGCTAAAACAAAGTGACAGAAGCGCTGAGCCGCTTCATTTCTGTTCTGCTTTTTCCGGTAAGCCAGTGTAGCGGTGTACAGGCTCATATGCTTTCTATCGAGTCCATACACCGCTACATCAATTTCCGGGAAAAGCTGAACAGAAACTAAGCGGCTCAGCGCTCACACGAACACTTCTGTTGCTTCGTTTTAGCGATTGGTGGGAGTCTCAGTGCTCAGATCCCCACCAATCAAAACTTCACACATGTCACTATAACAAATTTGTTGACCGTTTAGTTACCCTTTAAACAATGCCACGACACATGGCTTAATGAGCCTAGTTCGCCACACTGTTTCCAAAATACATTAGAGGGGCTTGGGTTCATATATGCTAATATATTAGGTAATGGATACCATCTTAATTTAGTCTTTTTTAACTGTTTAATATGACTGATACAATGAGTTGTACGTATCAACCATTGACAGACTTTCCTCCATTGCACTACCGAAATCTTCATCTGTAGGTCCCGTTTCCTTTTTATCATATAAGAAAGCTTCTCCATAGGCTCATGCCTATTCAATAAACAATAAATAATTGATAGACCTTTTTTTATGCTCTATTTTGCCTAAAAGAAACCACTGTATAGATGATGACTCTAAGGGTCCTATTACATGGGCCAAAATGGGTCCTATTACACGACCCAAAATGGACCCTATTACACGGCCCGATATGGGCCACGTAAACGAGCACCGATCAATGAGATAACTCATTGATTGGCGCTCATTGCTCCTTTTACAGGGAGCTCACCGATCCATGGCTGCGGCCGTCAGGAGGTAAGTAAACCTGGCGGCCCGCGGACATGGGCATTACATCTAGCTTTATTATTCTAGACATTTCAGTCTACAAATCTTTTTATTTAGGTTTATTAACATTATTCTCTACCAAAGAATGTGGGGGAAATGATAAAGTAATATCCAAATATGATAAATCACCCTCGGCCCGCACAAATTGGGATTGTCGTTTTAAATCTGCCTACATGCTGGACTGAATGAATGTAAAATTACTGTTTTTGTCAGAAGTTTATAATAAGATATTTTAGAGAAGCTAGATAGTATTTGCATAAGCTAGAATTCTTCATATTATGAGTAAGTAGTTATGTAATCCTATTGTTAACCCATTGATCTAAATGTTTACTAAATTTTAAGCTACTTTGGAATGATATTCAACAACTGATGGCTAATAAAAGAAGTAAGAGTCCTAACTGTTTAAAGGGTAACAAAACTTTCAAAAATCTTCTGATATGTCATAGTGACATGTCAGAAGTTTTGATAGGTGGGGGTCCGAGAACTAAGCCCCCCACCGATCGCTAGAACAAAGCGGCAAAAGCGCTCAGATGAGTGCTGAGCCGCTTGGTTTCTGATCGGCTTTTCTAGGAAAGCCGATGTAACCGTGTACGGACTCAGTAGAAAGTCTATGGGCCCGTACATAGTTACATCGGCTTTCCAAGAAAGAATCGGAAACTAAGTGGCTTAGTATTTACCGCTTCTGCCGCTTTATTCTAGCGATCGGTGGGGATCTCAGTGCACCGATCAAAACTTCTGACATGTCACTATGACATGTCAGAATTTTTGTGAAAGTTTAGTTACCCTTTAACATAACGGTCGTCAATTCAGCGGCCATGCCGTTTAATCAGTGTATACGTCCATAAAGATGAAGATTGCGTGCCAGTTATCTATACCATATTTGCTCTCAGCCTCTTTTATCCTTTCAAAGGAAGATGGAAGAAAACGTGTGCATTCAGAGATAATATATATGCAGAAAGAATATTTTTAATATTTTTAGGGTCACAGCCATTTGACAGATGATAAAAATGAATGTCATTACCAGTGCTAGGTCATATACAGTACATTGTAACTCAAAAATGTAAACACATATAGGTCCTGTTCACACTACTACCACAGACAGGGTTGCCAAGCAGACTTTTTTTTTTCCCCAGGGAAACTTATCCAATAATCACGAACAGTCAAAAATGTTTACAGACAAATTGGAAAGCCAAAATCAATCATTGAAGATTATAAGGAATATATATCTATAGGTCAGAATACTGATTTGACCACATCAGCAGCATGTACTGCGACCCCTAAAAATAACCTCGTTGCAATCACAATCTGTACAAACTCCTCCAACTCCAAAAAATCACAAAAACATCATTTTTTTATGGACACTCCTATTTTTACTTGCTACCAACACCAAGAAAAACATGTAAATCACGCTAAGGCCCTGCTCACATAACGTTATCTTTCTAAGTTTAGTGTGTATGCCGGGAAAGCTCCAAACGCATATACTAAGGCTACATTCACGGGTCCGAATTGCACCAGTGTGGACCTGTTATCACGGATCCCTCATAGACTTGAGTCTATTGAGGGATCCAATAAAACGGAAGAAAAGAGGACATGTCCTATTTTCCCACGGAACTTTTACATGTTCAGTTAAAACAACGGCCGTGTGAACGGCCCCATTGAAATACATGCGTCCGTGTCACGGTTGTTTTTGAGTAACTCAGGTCAATCCCCCCCCCCCCCCAATGAAGTCAATAGAGTAAAAAGATGCATGTGTTGGCTCATGCAGGCAGCAAGATCGCAATAGCAAATCCGAACATCCGTAGGACAGCATGCACGATCCCTGGCATATTTTTGGCATTTTATTCACAGCAAGTAACGGCTTTAACATGTATTAAGAATGCTTCAAAAGTGCTAAAAAAAAAAGCCAAGCCTTATTTCTTCCACATTACAAAGAACAATGAATATTATTATTTACATTTTTGAAAGAAAACAGCAACAAAGCAAGTGAAATCTTCTAGCAACGAACTTTGCAAGTGTAAAATTCCACAGCCGTCCAAATTCTCCCTTTTTACCTAACATCATTGTTCCTTATGGTCTAGATTTTCTGAGAGGTGTTACGTACACCTTGACACCAATTCTAATAGATAAGTGTTGAGGTGTGCCGACTCTTAGCACCTTTTACTGAATAAGGCTTAATGTGAAGCACAATGAGGCTATCACAATGGAAATCTGTGTGAATTACCCGGTGCGAATACTTTATAATTGCAAAAAAAAAAAAGGACAAGAAACTAAAAAGAGTACAAACCCTTCTAAAATATAAAATAACGCAATTATAGGATCACACACAAAACAAGTTGTGCAAATAATCGTAATCATTCTAAAGGCGGGTTCATAGAACGCTCGATGCAGATAATTGACCTGTGCAAACAGGGCAGCGATCAGCAGATGAACGATCAAACGCTCAATCATCTGCTGATCGTATTGTTTTAAAAAAGTAAAATATTATCGTTGTTGGCAGCACATCTTGGTGTGTAAACCGGGAGACGCGCTGCCGACATGATAATGATGTATGGGGACGAGCGATCGGAGTAACGACCATTCGTCCCCATCTATAGCTCCGTGTGACGGGAGCAAACGAGCGCCGATCAACGATGTCTCATTGATCGGAGCTTGCTGCACCGGCCGATTATCGGCCAGTGTAAAAGAGCCTTTAGGCTTCGTTTACATATGTGTCGGGGTTCCGTTCATTGGTTCCGTCAGACCTTTTGAAATCAGCGGTAATGCAAACGGTAAGCTATGGTTTCCATTTATGGGTTCCCCTGACTGAAAGGTCTGACGGAACCCATGAACGGAACCTAACACAGATGTGAACGAAGCCTTAATATAGAGGATATTTTAACTTTTACTTTTGGGCAATCTCTTGATTGAGGAGTTCCCAATCACTGCATGATTTCAGGGGCGGTCATGGTTATGGACCCCTTTCTCTCCAATAGCATAGAACACCCCCATTATATATCGGTTACAATCCACCATAAAATGTGAGCTATTAATTCATTAGCTGAGTCCCTTACATGCAATTCAATAGGCAGTAGGTGCTGCTAACTGCTTTTACGGTGGTAGTGGGCAAAATTATCTACCGAACCCCCATATGGTTTGTCCACCACCTCATGGTTTGAGGATATTGAGTATTCTTTCCCAACCAGGGTCCACGAAACCCTGCCCTGGGGTTCTGTGGGATTACAACAGGGGTTCTGCATCAATCAGGAAGTCTCTAGGACCCCGCAGAACTGGCCAATATCAGGACGTTGTATGTAGACTGAAAGTGAAGAGGACTCAAGAGCAGTAACGATATACACACACACACACACACACACACACACACACACACTAATATTATATATACACACATTTTTTTGACTTGGGGTTTGATTGAATTTAGGGTTCTGGTTTGTTGGGTGAATTAATTTTAGGGGTCTGGTCTGGGGTCTGAATTAGTTTAGGGGTTTGGTCGATTTGTTATTTTGGTTACAAATAAAACCATTTATTTAGTGGTACAGTGATTTATAAGTATTTGCCTGTTACTTGTTTTTTTACCCTTTTATTCCTCTTTTTAAAAATCATAAATTGATAGGAGTTACTTGAGATAAGAATTTTTTTCAGGGCTTCCCAATTAACAAACTAGGAATATTATTTTTAATCCAGACCCCTTTAAACTCTTTCAATCAATTCACCATGAAAACTTCCTCCGGCAGGACGTTCCATAATCTCACTTTTAGGGCATGTTCAGACGTGGCAGAACTTTTCCGCTGAAAATGTTGCTGCAAATTAACGGCAATTACGCAACGAATCTGCAGCAACACTTTCATATTTGACAAGTAACTCAGACGTTGCGGATATGACAGCGCACTTGCCACATATTTCAGTTTTTGCATTGCAAAGGCTGAAATCTGCAGTGAAAATCCGCTGCTTCTCCGAAACAGACTGAGCATGTTACGGTGTAAACATTCTGCACCGCAGATTAAATTCCGCACAGTTATTTTCCGCAACATCTGAACAAAGTTTCCTAAAAGGTATAGAAACCAATGGAAAAATGGCTGCTGCGGATTTCCACTGCGGACTTTCCGCAGCAGAATTCAACATCTATTCCGCCACGTCTGAACGTGGCCTTGCAGTAAAGAAATTCCTTATATTGGTGCAGAATACTTATTTTTCTTTAGACCAGGGGTGCACAACCCACAGGCCGCTAAACAGAACAGTGAGCTATAAACTGGGCCATCCTTAAAAATAAACTGAACACAATGACCCACATTTATAAGGCCGGGTTCCCACGGGTCGGATAAGCGGCGTAAAAAAACCACGCAGGATATCCGACCTGGAACCCGCAGTACATTCCGTCTGAAAAACCGCACAACACTGTGGTGCGGTTTATCGTGCGGAACTTCCGCTGCGGAAAGCAGCGCTGGAAAAAAACAAAAGTGGGCAAACTTACCCCCTCCCTCCCTTCTGCGCGTAGTCCGGCCTCCTAAGATGATGTTGCAGGCCATGTGACCGCTGCAGCCTGAGATATGGGTTGAAACGTCATCCCAGGAGGCCGGCCTGCAGCAAGAAGGAAAGAGTTCTGGGTAAGTATGTTTTTTTTCTTCTCCTGAGTTGCGATTTTTGCGGCGGAATCGCTGCAATTCCGCCTCAAAAGTTGCGACACTTGGCTTTCTGTTTTGCGGGTTTTGCATCCCCATTGAATTCAATGGGGAAAATCCGCAATGGAAAATTAACGAAAACTCAACGCAGCATAAATTGACATGCTGCGGATTTAAATTACGCACCGCAGGTCAAATTATTTACGTTTATGCCGTGTGGGCATGAGACTTTCTAAGTCTCATCCACTTTGCTACTAATGTAATTCCTGCGGAATTTCCGCAGAGAATTCCGTTGCGGAAATTGCGTTGTGTTTACCCTACGTGGGAACCAGGCCTAAGGCCGGATTCACACGAGCGTGTGCGTTTGGCGCACGCAAAAAACGCTGCGTTTTGCATGCGCAAAAGGCACTTAACAGCTCCGTGTGTCATCACCATATGATGCGCGGCTGCGTGATTTTCGCGCATCCGCCATCATTATGACACTCTGTTTGGATGTTTGTAAACAGAAAAGCACGTGGTGCTTTTCTGTTTACATTCATAGTTTTACTGCTGTTGTGAGAATCACGCGCGTCACACGGAAGTGCTTCTGTGATTTTCACGCACCCTTTGACTTCAATGGGTGCGTGATGAGCGAAATACGCACAAAGAACGGACATGTCGTGAGTTTTATGCAGCGGACTCACGCGTAAAAATCACGGATTGTCTGCATGGCCCATAGACTAATATAGGACCGTGCAAGGCGCGTGAAAATCACGCGCGTTACACGGACGTATATCACGTTCGTCTGAATAAGCCCTAAGGGTAATTTCACATAAGGCGGGTACGCTGCGTAAAAGGTACACAGCGTATCCGCCCTGTTGCCCGCAGGGAATTCTGACTGAAAAAAACGCACCAAATTGTTCATGCCGGGAATGTCCGCTGCGACACTTACCAACGCGTCCCTCCGGCGTCCTGACATTCTGCGGGCCTGGGATGACGTTTCATCCAATGTGACCGCTGCAGCCTGTGATTCACTGCAGATGTCACATGGGATGAAAGTCACCCCAGTTGGCCGGCCTGGATGAAGAAGCACAGAATTCTGGGTAAGTATAAGATTTGTTTTTCCTGAGTTGTGATTTTTGCGGCGGAATCACAGCATTTTGGCCTTAAATATGGAAACATCTGCTATTTGTTACAGGTTTTACCTCCCCATTGAATTCAATAGGGAAAACCCGCAATGAAAAAGCAGCAATTCCACAAATACAATTGACATGATGCGGATTAAAAAAAATTCTGAGCGTTTTTTTTTCCGCTTAACATTTACGCAGCGCATGGATGAGTTTTGTTCAAATCTCATTTACTTTGCTGTTACTGTAATATTCTGCGAATTTTCCAGAAAGAAATACATTTCTGAAAAACTGCAGTATTTACGCTATGTGTGAACTCGGCCTAAAAAGCGCCTTCCTCAGAGTGAAGGAAAGTGCACATTGATTAAAGGGGTTTTCCACCTTCTGACAACTGATGACCTATTCACCGGATAGGTCATCAGTATGTCATTGGTGCGCCTCCGACACCCGGACCTCGCACCGATAAGCCGCTCCAGTGGCCTGCGGGCACCGGATTTTGTGGCACATAATGCTATGTACAGAGCCCGGAAGCAGTTGGCTCCGTACATAGCATAGCGGCCGTGCTGCAGAACTGCACAAATTCACTTGAATAGGAGCAGAGCTGCAGTAATGCAGCTCGGCCGCTATTCCGTGGCCAGAGCCAACTGCTTCCGGCATTTACGGCCGGTATATGGAGGCACCAGACCAGCTGATCTGTGCGGGGCCCGGGTGTCAGACCCCCACAGATCATGTACTCCGATAGCATGCTCCGATTACGGCAGTTTAACCCATTATATGCCGCTGTCAATAGCGACAGCGTCATCTAATGTGTTTTACAGAGGGAGGGAGCTCCCTCTGTCACGCCATCAGTGCCCCGCAAAGAAATTGCAGGGCGCCATTGGGTTACCATGGCAGCTGGGGGCCTAACAAGGGCCCCCAGGTCTGCCTTCAGCAACTTCATGCCAGAGGCATGGCCTAACGCTTAATGCACACGACCGTGTGCGCCAGCCGAGTCCCGTGAGTGATCCGAGGAAAGAGAGAACATGTCCTATCTTTCCTCGGATCGGAGACTCGGATCATTTTTCACGGACCCGATTCACCCGCTAAAGTGAATAGGTCCATGAATACTATCAATGGCCACTCAGATGCCGTAAAAAACGGCCCGAGTGGCACAAAGGCCGTGTGCATGAGGCGTAATAGATTGCCTGTCAGTTTTACAATGACAGGCAATAATGCTTTGGTATAGTCAATATACCAAAGCATTATATAAGCGATCAGAAGATCGCAAAGTGAAGTCCCCTAACAGGACCAAATAAAAAAAAAACCAAGTAAAATAGTTAAATAAAGTTTATGAAATAAAAAAACTTTTTTTTCCCCAAAAAGTGGTTTTATTTAGTAAAAGTGTCAAAACAAATAACACATTCACATATATGGTATCCCCACGATCGTAACGACTCGAACAATAAAGTTAACACATTAATTAAACCGCTGGATGAACGGAGTCTAAAAAAAAATGCAAAAAACAACAGCAAAATAAAAAAATTTCTCCCATTCCCCCCATAAAAAATAAAAGTTAAACAATAAGTCCTATGTACCCCAAAATAGTACTAATGAAAATGACACCTTGCCCCGCAAAAATCAAAAAGTTCCAGCTGTTGGAATGCGGCGATGCAAAAACAAGTAATTTTTTTCTAAAAGGGTTTTTATTGTGCAAACGTAGGAAAACATATAAAACCTTTACATAATTGGTATCCCTATAATCGTGCCGACCCATAGAATAAAGTGAACATGTTATTTACGCTGCATAGAAAAATGGCGTAAATTTATAACGTGAAAATCAATGCTGGAATAGCTGCTTATTGTCAATTCTCTCCTAAAATAAAGTTAATCGATATATTATAAGCATCCAAAAGTGGTGCAATTACAAAATACAACTCGTCCCGCAATAAAAACAAGCCCTTATACGGCTATGTCGACGGAATAAAAAAAAAGTTACGACTCTTGGAATGCGACCGTGAAAAAACAAAACTAATCCTTGGTCATTAACGTACAAAATGGCCTGGTCATTAAGGGGTTAATCCTTTACCTTATAAACCACATTTTTTATGTCAACCCACAAGTTCTCTATGGATTGAGGTCGGGGGATTGTCTGGCCACTCCATTACCTCAATCCTGTTTTTCTGTAACCAAGATGTTGTTTGCTTACTGGTGTGTTTTGGGTCATTGTCGTGTTGAAACACCCATTTCAAGGGAATTTCTTCTTCGGCATAGGCCAACACGATCTCCTCAAGTATTTTGATATATTCAATCTGATCCATGATCCCTTGTATGCGATAAATAAGCCCAACACAGCAGTATGCGAAACATTCCCATATCATGATTTTTGCAGCACCTTGCTTTACTGTCCTCACAGTGTCCTGTGGCTTGAATTCAGTTCTCGGGGGTCGTCTGACATACTGTCTGCGGCCACTAGACCCAAAAAGAACAATTCTGCTTTCATCAGTCCACAAAATGTTGCGCCATTTCTCTTTGGGCCAGTCAATGTGTTCCTTGGCAAATTTTAACCTATTCAGGACCGTCTTTTTTTTCAACAACGGGATTTGCGGGGAGTTCTTGCTGGAAACTTGACTTCACTTAATCGTCTTCTGATTGTAGCAGAACTCACTGGTAAATTCAGAATTTCTTTGATCTTTCTGGAGGTGATCAGTAGCAGAGCCTTTGCCATTTTGGCTTTTTTTCGATCCATTCCAGCACTAGTTCCCGCTTCATTTCGCGTCTTTCAGGTTTTGGTTTCCACTTCAAGGCGTTTTAGATCATCTTAGCTTATAATTTGCTGCGCTTCTCTATGTTTTTCCAATCAACTTTTTAATCAAAGCACTTTTTTCATCAGAACGATGTCCATTTCCGCCAGTATTTCAGAAGGAAATGCCCTATAACCAACATGAGCCACATTGGCCACCCTCCTACCTTACATAAGGGCCAAAATTGACACCTGTTATTCCACAGAATGAATGACTTCACCAATTTAACTCCTTACTGCTATTATTTTGAACATTCCCCTTTCAATTAATGATTCAATTACTCAGAATGAGCGGCACGTCCTATTTGTTGGCTGTGTTGTTTTTTTCTAATACACTTACAAGTCAATTATGTAGAAATATCACTTCTACCAAAAACATTGATTCATCAGGTTAATGATGTTGGACTTTTTTCATGGCATTCTCTGGGCCACCCATCCATCTGGAAGGCTCTGAACCAATTTGTGTATGAATCCATCGTTGCAGATCACGACCCCCCCATACATGCTGATTGTCTTCCCTTGGGCAAATGGATTTTCCAACAAGGCAATGTGACAAGTCACACGACTAGAAATGTCCGACAGTTGGAAGAGCACAACCAAGACTTCCCTGGCCCCCTATTTCGCCAGACTTGGACCCAATTGAGCATCTCTGGGACTACCTCAATCGTCTTGTTCGCTCTATGGATCTTCCCTCACGCACCCTCCAGGAAATGTGGGATGCACTGCAGTCAGCATGGCTTCAGATACCTGAGACAACCTACCAGCACCTTATCCCTTGCATTTTTCATAACCGGCCCGATACAACACAGCAGCAGCAGGCTAGCATTACTACCGTGTTTGGCCTCTCCCAGCCTAATAATAGTAGCCTGCGGCCACCCCAGGACCGGACCATCACTACAGATTGTCAGGCACTGGATCGCACCCGGCTCTTCCCAGTACCCCTGGTGGCAGCAGGTACCAAGGTAATATAGGTTATTAGCCACTACACCTGCTAACACTAAGCCCCGCCTTAGTAATGGACGCTGTCAATAAGCAAACGCCCATTACTAAGGCAGTAGTAATAAAGATTCAAAAAAATACAAAGACATAAAAAATATTGTAATAAAAAACCCCCACACAACCCTCATTAACCATTTTATTGAAAATAAAAAAAAGCCGTCATCTAAGTAGTCCTCGAATCAGACGTAGTCCAACAACCAAACCTATAAAAAAAAGCATAAACACAAAAAAAACCCATGCGGTAGTCTTAGATACAGGGCCCATTAGACAGATCATACATGGGCCATGTATCTAAGCCTACCATAAGGTACAGAAAAAATGGGGAATATCCTCCAGCTCACCTTGTCACAAGTAGGGTATGGTAGTCAGCGCACGGATCCTCGTGTCGGCACACGCAAGGGAAACAGCAGAAAAAGAGGAGTTGAAACCAGCGCTGAGAGTGCAAAATCTGTTAAAAACGGGAATCTTCTTCCAAGTTTTAATGTAGCTTTGTTAAAAACAAAACAATGGAATACGAAAAAATAGTAGTGACGGGCAGGTAATGTCCAAGGTACAGAGAGTGATGAGGAGAGATACGCTCTAACTGGAGATGCCCCGTGCAGTTAGCACGTATATAGGCGTTTGCAGCGTGCATCGGGGTTTGAGTGCAGAAGCTGCTTCTGCGTGAGCAGCTCTGCACTAATCTGTGTGTCGGCTCTCTCTACAAGTGTCGACACCTCTATGACTTCATTTCTTGTGGTTTTTTTAATGAAACTAAACTTACAAGTGCAGTTCTGCTCACAATAAGGGTATGTTCACACGCTTAACAAAAAAGTACTGAAAATACGGAGCTGATTTCAGAGAAAACAGCCTCTGATTTTCAGGCGTTTTTGAAGCTGAAAATGAAATTTGGAGCTTCTTTTGAGGCTTCTTTTCAGGCGTTTTTTTAGGTGTTTTTGGAGCTGTTTTCAATGGAGTCAATGAAAAACGGCTCCAATTAAGTCCCAAGAAGTGTCCTGCACTTCTTTTGACGAGGCTGTATTTTTACGCGCCGTCTTTTGACAGCGACGCGTAAAATTACAGGTCGTCGGCACACTACATCGTAAAGCCCATTGAAAGTAATTGGCAGATGTTTGCCGACGTATTGGAGCCGTTATTTCAGACGTAATTCGAGGCGTAAAACGCCTCCATTACGTCTGAAAATAGGTAGTGTGAACCCAGCTCTCTGCCCATGTGCGTCGACACCTCCCCACTCTTTCTCCCTCTGTGGGCTCCTTATCTGGGCAGATAAGTTACTGATAGTTTGTTTTAACTATTTACGCCTCATGCACACGACCGAGTGTGCCGTCTGAGTCCCGTTAGTGATCCGAGTAGAGTTAGGACATGTTCCATCTTTCCTCGGATCGGAGACTCGGACCATTTGTCACGGACCTAATTCACCCACTAAAGTGAATGGGTCCGTGAAGACTATCGGGTGCCACTCGGATGCCGTCAAAAACGGCCCGAGTGGCACAACGGTCGTGTGCATGAGGCTTCTTCTCTCTCCTGGATCCCCTGTGAGGGGAGAGTGAGGAAGAGAGCGAGAGAGAGAGAGAGAGAGAGAGTGAGGAAGAGAGAGAGAGGAAGAGAGAGAGGAAGGCTGAGAGAGAGAGTGAGGAAGGCAGAGAGAGAGAGAGGAAGGCTGAGAGAGAGAGAGAGTGAGGAAGGCTGAGAGAGAGTGAGGAAGGCTGAGAGAGAGAGAGAGTGAGTGAGGAAGGCTGAGAGAGTGAGGAAGGCTGAGAGAGAGAGAGTGAGGAAGGCTGAGAGAGAGAGTGAGGAAGGCTGAGAGAGAGAGAGAGAGAGAGAGAGAGAGAGAGAGAGAGGGAGAGAGGAAGGCTGAGAGAGAGAGAGAGGAAGGCTGAGAGAGAGAGAGAGTGAGTGAGGAAGGCTGAGAGAGAGTGAGGAAGGCTGAGAGAGAGAGTGAGGAAGGCTGAGAGTGTGTGTGTGTGTGTGTGTGTGTGTGTGTGTGTGTGTGTGTGTGTGTGTGTGTGTGTGTGTGTGTGTGTGTGTGTTTAGCAAATGCCACAGCTTTTCTCCTAGCCGGTGGTGTCATTTGGCCCTGCACTAGTGGCACGTGCCCTGGGTTTTTTTTGTATATCCAATCACCCCTTTTAATGTTATGCGTATCTTCACACCACAGATACAACTGCATATCGGCTAACAGGGTAGCAACCACAACTGTTCAAGGTAACGGATGTAAAATCTTGTAAAAGCACGCCACCCCTGGACCCTGGAGAAATAGAAATGTGTTCTCTGGAGTGATGAATCCCATTTCACGATGTGGAAATCTGATAGACAAATCTAAGTTTGGCAGATGCCAGGATAACACTACATACTGGAATACATAGTGCCTATTGTAAAATTTGTTGGTGGAGGGGTAATGGTCTGGGGCTAGTTTTCAGGGTTTGGTCTAGGCCCCTTATTTCCAGTGTAGTGTTAATGCACACAAAGACCTTTCAGACAATGGAACAGTATAGGGAAGGCCCTTTCCTGTTCCAGCATGACTGTACCCCTGTGCACAAAGCAAGACATGGCTTGAGGGGTTAGCTGAGAAGAAACTCGAGTGGCCTGCACAGAGCCCTAACCTGAGCCCTATCCATCCAACACCTTTGAGATAAATTCGTAAACAAACCAGACCCTCTGGTACAATATCAGTGTCTGACCTCACAAATGCTCCTTTGGCTGAACGAGCATAAATTCACAGACACATTCCAAAATCTGATGAAAAGACTTCC
The DNA here is from genome assembly GCF_050947455.1 of Rhinoderma darwinii. Classification (NCBI taxonomy): domain Eukaryota; kingdom Metazoa; phylum Chordata; class Amphibia; order Anura; family Rhinodermatidae; genus Rhinoderma; species Rhinoderma darwinii. The sequence goes on along the minus strand of NC_134697.1, from coordinate 82,023,700 downwards.
CAGAAGAGTGGATTTTGTTAGTCAACTCCATATTAACGCCCATGGATTTGGAATGGGATGTGCAATAAGCGCATATAGGTTTCATGGTCAGGTGTCCATATATTTTTGACCCTCTAATGTATGACTAAAATTGAGAGGTATGCTATACTTATGATGGGGCAAATTATTTAGGGATGATGCTAAACTAAAAGACATGCCGTTGAGGAAAATATTCTTCACATCCCCCGGTGAGACAATAAATATCCCTTGGTCAATTAGTGCCTCAAGTAATTTCAGTCTAGCAACCCCCTGCTCCTAGTATTTCCTGCTTGATCAGTAACTGTAGAGTTTGCTGTGGTAGATTTTAAAGCCTTATCCTTACCCTCTTATCTATTGACAGCTCACAATTTATTGGTGTAATCACATATATCGGTCCTTGAAAACCATTGCCAAACAAAAATATCATGACAGACGAGACTATACGTGCCGACTGCTACATGGAAGGCCAGATTCACACGAATGAGTGCAAACGCGGATGTGAAAAGTTGCCGTTTTTCACGTCCGAGTTGCACCCACGCGGGTCCCGTTTTCACGGATCCCCATGGACGTGAGTCTATCGAGGGATCTGTGAAAGCGGAAGAAAATAGGACATGTTCTATTTTTCAACGGACCCTTCACACGGTCCATTGAAATGTCGTCCGTGTGAACGGCTCCATTGAAATACATGCGTCCGCGTGCCGGCCGTTGTATCAATGGCGGTCCCAGCATATACGTCAAACCTAGGCCAAAAAATGTGGTGTGAACAAAATGAATCCCAGTTCTCTCCCGTGTATAACCATACCAAATCTAACCTACATTATCACAGGTCCCCATGTTTTTCTAATGTGCCTCCTGCCTTTATAGTTGGTATGTGGGATCTGTAAACGGGCGCAAAGCACCTGTGTATAAATATTTTTATTGTAGGCATAAGAGCAGATGGAGGGGGGGGTGGGGGGGCTAAAGAGACAAAAACTAGTGACCGGTAATAATTAAACACAATCTGCGTTATGGTCCATGACATCCATGTAAAATGTACCCATGTCACAGAAAATGGTCCCTGGTGGTGCAGCTGGGGTCCTTTTATTTCAGTCTTCTTGTTTATTTTTTATCTTCCTGGGGTTGGAGGAAGCTTGGTGATCTGTGTCTTCCCAACATTTCTCTATAGGGAGATCACAGATAATAGTTATGTAATGTCCACTGGCCATTAGATAGCTATTATCAGTGATCTGCATACAGAGGAATGCTGGGAGGACACAGATCATGTTCTCCCAGCATGCCCCTCACCCCATGTGAAAAGATTTTTATATAATTCACATCCTATAGAAGAAATATAAATGCTCCTTCACACCGCGGTTTGCATTTTATAAAGTTTAATTAAATAAATTACTGAATCTGAAAAAGAAGAAATAAGATATGCAATGTGTCATTTCTTTTAGCAGCAACGAGGTAGATATAGATCACCAAAACCTTATAATAGTAGCATGAGATATCCCCCGTAACATTTTTACAAAATATAATATATGGCTTACACTATAAGGCTCTGTTCACATCTGCGTTGGTCATTTCTGTTGTTCCGCTTCGTCATAGGAGCGGAACAACAAACATTATGGCAGTGACGGATCCATCACGACAGACACCAATGGCGCACGACGCAACCCATTGACTTTAAGGCTGGGTTCACACGACCTATTTTCAGGCGTAAACGAGGCGTATTATGCCTCGTTTTATGCCTGAAAATAGGGCTCCAATACGTCGGCAAACATCTGCCCATTCATTTGAATGGGTTTGCCGACGTACTGTGCCGACGACCTGTAATTTACGCGTCGTCGTTTGACAGCTGTCAAACGACGACGCGTAAATTGACTGCCTCGGCAAAGAAGTGCAGGGCACTTCTTTGCAACGTAATTTGAGCCGTTCTTCATTGAAGTCAATGAAGTCGTATATTACGAGGAGCTGCTTTTACGGCTGAAACGAGGCAGCTGTTTTCTTCTGAAAACAGTCTGTCATTTCAGACGTAAATGACAGCTAGCATGTGAACATACCCTAATGGATTTCGTCGGGTGATTTGCCAGACAAAATGGCGCCGCATGCCGCGCTGTTTTATCTGGGATTGGTGGAGTCTACAACGGAGGTTCCTAGTGGAGCCTCTGACGCAAATGTGAATACAACCTAAGACAGTATTTTTTTTACCCATGAAAGGCTGAATTACTATAAACTTACAGGAATCATTAGCTCTACAGTGACTCTTTGTACAGCACCTTAGTCACAGAGCAAAGTCATAAGTAGATCACAGGTCATTGTTTCGGCACAATCTGCACTTACGTAGGTGTCACCTGCCCTAAACACGGCAGCTGACATCTTAGTTAGATTCCAGACGCCTCACAGATTCTGATGCTTTTTATTTTTTTCTTCTAGCCCCCACCGTTCCCGAGATATCGGGTCCGTTAGTTCTGGTGTCCGATATGCAAATGAGGCCTTTGACTGTCAAGTGGGCGGTTACCCCTTATCAAGTGACAGGTGTTACCCGCCCACTTGACAGTCAAAGGCCTCATTTGCATATCAGGCACCAGAACTAACAGCACCGATATCTCAGGAACGGTGGGGGCTAGAAGAAAAAAATAAAAAGCATCAGAATCTGTGAGGCGCCTCCAATCAGATGTCAGTTTTTTTTGGGCAGCTGATAGGTTCTCTTTAAGATCTGCATTATTTACATATTATCACAGAAAGATACATTCCATTCATAAAATTGTCTTTCCGACTAACACAAATAGCAAGAGATTATTACTCACGGTTGTTCATGTTATTGGTAACATATGTGAGTATACCATTAAAAAGGAGTTGTCTGGTTTAGAAAAACGATTTTCAAATACCCTATTAGGGCATTCTCCATTAATAGAGGGGGCTTCCTTAATTGGGACCATCAATTACTTGGTCCAGAGAGAGGCTACAAAGATCTGAAGGACCAGGCACGTTCATGGATTACATGGACAGTTAATTTCAATAGGCGACATGTAATGCCTAATCTTCCCTGTGGTGGTGCTGCTGATAGATTCACCGGCAGATAACAGCTGATCGTTGAGGACACCATATGATCAGATTTTATGAGGGGAACCCAACTAACAAAAAAAGGACTGTCAAAAGCAGACAATCGTTTTAACGGTCGCTAGCGTCAGTCCTGGATACTGACTGTTTGGGTTTCCTATTTTTGGTTTTACTGCACGGAAAACTATTTAAAGGAACACTAAATGCAGAAAATGCAAGAAAAAATGTACACAAATTCCAGCAATTAAAGTCCAAGCCAATTTTGGCTTTAAAGCCCGAGGGGATTTTTTTTCCTTTTTGCCTTCCTGCATTCTGTCAGCCATAACTGTTTTATTGTTAAGACTACGCAACTATTTGGCCTTTGCAGGGAAGAGTTATTGGTATTATTTTGGCATATATAAATTAACGTACAATTTTTATGAATTGCATATAAAAAAAACAAAAAACTGTTCCGACGTGTATTTTTTATGTAGTTTATAAAACCTAATAGATGTTATTCCTTGTTCTATGCCTTTTTATTCCCTTAGGGGGTTGCTATTTTTTTTTTCCTGTTAGGCAACTGGCTACAGAAGGAGCCTCCTACCACCGCAATAGAAGGCCAGGAACGTGAAGCCTTTCTCCTCCAGCCAATCTTCAATATTTCTACAAGAAGGTTTATTTCAGGAACATGTAGGAAATCTGTCAAGTTCTGTAAAGTTCTCTCCTGTTCACTTTTATCATTCATTTCTAGATTTAGTGTTCCCTTAAAGACGGTCGATGTACTACACTATTGGGCTATACGCATGGATGATACGGTTGGATGGCTAGCTTTTGTATCGGGCTGTTGTGTTGTACATAAAACTGCTCACATGACTGAATTGTATCGTTTGGAAATTTGTAGAACTAATTAATTTGGATAAAATACTGTTTAAAGGAATAATTTGACAAATTTAAAACAATACACAATGAACGGTTACATAAAAAAAAAAAAAAAAGTATGCTGCACAAACATCAAAGTTGTCCACCGTTTTAGGAGCGGAGAACATCTTCATTTTTGTGTATAATTATCAGCTCCCGGTTTGCGGTCAGTAGCGGACAAAGATAATTTCTTGACCTATTATACTTGATACTGCTGCTGTGTAAATGACAGGGAAGTATCAGCGGAAGTCAGGTCGTAGCCTCCAGACTCCGGCACCGTCGCTTTTTCTATGAAAGGTGCACAATTTGCGCAGCAGTTCTCGGAAGACACAGGACTGTGAGGGAGAAAGCTTATGCTCAAACTCCTGCAGCACTTCTCGAGTGTTTGCTTCTCCATCTTGCTGCGCTTGGAAAGCTATGAAGTTTCTCATATCTGCTAGTAACTCATCGTGCTCTGTAGGATCTGCCGTCGGAGTTCCTCCTCCGTCCTCGCCGTCTGCTCTGGGAGGAAGGATTAGGTGATTTCTTGCCTTCATACGAGCGAGCAAAGTAGATGAAGAGAGAGCAGAACTATTTGAGTCTGAGGCTTTGGTCTCTCCACTGAAGTGAGATGGGGTAACGGTCTTGCGTTCTTCTTGTTTTTTGATATTTAAATCCTGAAAGGAGAAATATAGAAATTGCAGAAAATCCTATATAAACAGCATAAGAGAATGTTCACCTTTCCACTACCCTGTAAGTCAATGTCTGACCCTGTATAGAGCCTTGAAATCCATCTGTGGGCAGCACTGTTTCGGAGTGGTTGCTCCTCATCAGCACAGAGTAGGGTTCTGGTTGGCTGAATGAGATTTCTTTGAAGCATCTCTTGGAAGGTCCTGATTCTCCTTGTGGCGATCCAGCTCGTAGGAAAGTCTTAAGAGCTATGCTTCTTGGTGAAAAAGTATACAATATAGCCGTCCACCAGAAGGAAGAAAATCGTCTTTCTAGCGCCACCTATAAGTGAACATTTTCTTCCTTCTGGAAAAAGAGTGATTTTGCATATTTTCCCAGGGAGCTTTGGTCTTAAGACTTCCTACCAGCTGGATCTCCATAAGGAAAATCAGTACCTTCCAAGAGTTGAGATATAAAGGAATGGCTAGGAGATTTCATCTCTAAAAGCTGCAGAACTATGAATGCAGCTCTGCACTGTTAACTGCAACTTCAAATCAGTACAAAATAAGTAACGTAAAAGCTCCACATGGCGACTAAAATAAAACCTAAACACATGGATTGGTTACTAAACTTTTAGTCCTAGGAGCCAAGGGCACCCAAATAATTATGTTTAACCTGGAGTCCTGAATGCAATGTATTTGAAAACGCGGAGTCATTTGAGATTTAAAGGTGAACATACACTTTAGTCTGAAAATTATCCAAATGTTTAATTAGTCTTTAAAAGTCCTTTAAGAAGACGACCAGGGAAATGCATTGGGTTGAGAAAAAAGAGCTCTCAACGTCAGAGACATTTACCTTTTAATAGGCTTGATTAGGGATTATTATATAACTCAGGATGCAAAAAGCTCTGTAATAAGGCTGCTCGTACCCGGTTGTGCTGCGGTGATTGCCGCGCGTCCGAGAACAGTGCGGCAAAAAACCCATGCAGGTTACCGCGGAAAGTACAGGGGAAACACATGGTTTCTATGTGCTTCACCTGTGTGCAGTTTTTTCCGTGCGGTTCTCAGCCAGCCGCACGGCACTTTCCACCGTACAACCGGTACGTGATCAAGCAGCCTTAACGTATTTAGCATAACAGACACTAAATGACCACTAAATATATTTCTCCTGGCAAGTCCCTTTTAAAATAACTTGAGTTAAATTGAACTAGCGCCACAAAGTATAAGGGCTGATTCAGACGAACGTGGCGTTTTTGCGCACGCAAAACACGGCGTTTTGCCTGCGCAAAAGCCACTTGACAGCTCTGTGTGGCAGCAGCATATGATGCGCGGCTGCGTGCTTTTCGCGCAGCCGCCATCATTATGACACACCATTTGGATGTTTGTAAACAGAAAAGCACGTGGTGCTTTTCTGTTTACATTCATCCTTTTGACAGCTGTTGCGCGAAACAGCCACTTCAATGGGTGCGTGATGCGCGAAAAACGCCGAGATATTGAACATGTCGCAGTTTTTACGCAGCGGACAAACGCTGCGCAAAAAGCATGGACTGTCTGTACTGCCCCATAGACTTCTATTGGTCCATGCGAGCTGCGTGAAAACCACGTGGCCTGCACGGACGCAATTCACGTTCGTGTGAATCCGCCCTAACTATAGAATGTCCTACAACAAGGGTTATCAAGAATTATAATAGAAGAGAATTTATGCCAGTATTATAGCATCAAAAAGTCACAAATTATATTAGACACCATATCAGTGCAATCATTTACGACTTTTTAGTGTTTTACGCCAACTTTTACACGTTGAAAAAGTGTGTGAGACTTAGTGTAAGGGGACGGGGCTACCCACGGCCTGCAAATTCATTATAATTAACGCCAGAAACGGCACCTCTTAATAAATCAGGCACATCTTACTCCAGTGCTCCTCAGATTAAGACCGGTGTATGAAACGCCAGTCTTAATAATTTCCCCCTTTAGCTGCTACAACCACTGCAAACAGATTTTCCTGTCTCAATAGTAACGTGTTTGTGCTCCTGTGATTGTAACGTGTTTGTGCTCCTGCGTTTGTAACGTGTCTGTGCTCCTGTGATTGTAACGTGTCTGTGCTCCTGTGATTGTAACGTGTCTGTGCTCCTGCGTTTGTAACGTGTCTGTGCTCCTGTGATTGTAACGTGTCTGTGCTCCTGCGATTGTAACGTGTCTGTGCTCCTGTGATTGTAACGTGTTTGTGCTCCTGCGTTTGTAACGCGTTTGTGCTCCTGTGTTTGTAACGTGTCTGTGCTCCTGTGATTGTAACGTGTCTGTGCTCCTGTGATTGTAACGTGTCTGTGCTCCTGTGATTGTAACGTGTCTGTGCTCCTGCGTTTGTAACGTGTCTGTGCTCCTGCGATTGTAACGGGTTTGTGCTCCTGCGTTTGTAACGTGTCTGTGCTCCTGTGATTGTAACGTGTCTGTGCTCCTGTGATTGTAACGTGTCTGTGCTCCTGTGTTTGTAACGTGTCTGTGCTCCTGCGTTTGTAACGTGTCTGTGCTCCTGTGATTGTAACGTGTCTGTGCTCCTGTGATTGTAACGTGTCTGTGCTCCTGTGTTTGTAACGTGTCTGTGCTCCTGCGTTTGTAACGTGTCTGTGCTCCTGTGATTGTAACGTGTTTGTGCTCCTGTGATTGTAACGTGTTTGTGCTCCTGTGTTTGTAACGTGTCTGTGCTCCTGCGTTTGTAACGTGTTTGTGCTCCTGCGATTGTAACGTGTTTGTGCTCCTGTGTTTGTAACGTGTTTGTGCTCCTGTGATTGTAACGTGTTTGTGCTCCTGCGTTTGTAACGTGTCTGTGCTCCTGCGTTTGTAACGTGTCTGTGCTCCTGCGTTTGTAACGTGTCTGTGCTCCTGTGATTGTAACGTGTTTGTGCTCCTGTGATTGTAAAGTGTTTGTGCTCCTGTGATTGTAACGTGTCTGTGCTCCTGTGATTGTAACGTGTCTGTGCTCCTGTGATTGTAACGTGTCTGTGCTCCTGTGATTGTAACGTGTCTGTGCTCCTGTGATTGTAACGTGTCTGTGCTCCTGTGATTGTAACGTGTCTGTGCTCCTGTGATTGTAACGTGTCTGTGCTCCTGTGATTGTAACGTGTCTGTGCTCCTGTGATTGTAACGTGTCTGTGCTCCTGTGATTGTAACGTGTCTGTGCTCCTGTGATTGTAACGTGTCTGTGCTCCTGTGATTGTAACGTGTCTGTGCTCCTGTGTCTGTGCTCCTGTGATTGTAACGTGTCTGTGCTCCTGTGATTGTAACGTGTCTGTGCTCCTGTGTTTGTGCTCCTGTGATTGTAACGTGTCTGTGCTCCTGTGATTGTAACGTGTCTGTGCTCCTGTGATTGTAACGTGTCTGTGCTCCTGTGATTGTAACGTGTCTGTGCTCCTGTGATTGTAACGTGTCTGTGCTCCTGTGATTGTAACGTGTCTGTGCTCCTGTGTTTGTGCTCCTGTGATTGTAACGTGTTTGTGCTCCTGTGATTGTAACGTGTTTGTGCTCCTGTGATTGTAACGTGTTTGTGCTCCTGTGATTGTAACGTGTTTGTGCTCCTGTGATTGTAACGTGTTTGTGCTCCTGTGTTGAACGCGGAATATGGATACAGAATTAGTTGGAATTTCCAGCCGACCGGCTTCAGACCTAGGGTATTTTAATGCATCTCGGAGATATTCTTTGCTTATATAACTCATGAGAAATTAATTTTCCATGTTCTATAAATTTTAGACAAAAAAATTAGCACTTTTCAAGTAAATTTACCAATCTGCGCCCTGTAAGGGTTGATCTATATTGGTAAGCTATTCCAATTACAGTACAGACATGCTGTCGGACAACTGATGAGATATACACCGGATAGGTCATCAGTACATGATTTGTGGGGGTCAGACACACCGGACCCCGAACAATTAAGCCGCTCTGGCTGCCTACAAGCACCGGACGTCCACGGCTACAGTCATGGAATAGCGGCCGAGCTGCAGTAGTGTATTCAAGTGAATAGGAGCAGAGCTGCAGTTCGGCCGCTATGCAACGTACGGAGGCAACTGCTTCCGGCTCCGTACATTGAATAATGGGCCATAACATCCGGTGCCCACAGGCAGCCGGAACAGCTGATCGTTGCGGGGTCTGGATGTCGGACCCGCACCGATGATATACTGATGACCTATCCGGTGGATATTGGACAACCCCTTTAATGTTCTCAAATACTGTATATGGTATAAAAATCAATGGCCACGTTTCTAGCAACAATCTATCCTGGTGTTTTTTGTTTCTCATAATAATTTCCAGTTACATGCTGGAGAATTCCAGGCAGCGTCCATTCATGTGAAAGGATGCAATCACTAGAGTACAATTATAAAACACACGTAGCGGCTTCATTGAGATCAATTAGATGCAAATCTGGGAAAAAAAATAAAAATAAAATAAAAAGATTCCTGGGAGATGGCAATTACTTCCCAGCACTGCGGTCTCTCTTGGGCCGGCTTCAAGCACAGAGATCACTGTCAGTTTGACTTTGAAGCAATTTGGGCTGTCACATTAGTGTTCTTGATCCTTGCCCAGCAGAGATCACAGCACCAGGAAGGAGTCCTCCTATAATGGTCTCTGAACACCTCCCCTCTAATCTCCTTATGTTTCAACAGTAAACACAACACGATCTCATCTATATTTCACGACGTGCAGCGAATAAACAAGAACTCCACATAATGCGCGGCCCATCAGCCCTGAAGAAGGTACAAAGGGTCAATTTCCAAGCCGCGAGATCCTGGTATGACATGAACCTTCCCATATCGAGGCCATTTTTACCTTGCACTTGTCCTGAGGGATCTTGCTTTCCGGCACATCTGCGCGATGTAACAGGGGATTCTTTTTCTGACCAAACCGTCTATAAGGAAAATAGATAAAACTGTATTTTCTTATATGCAAAAATTAAAAAAGTTAAAGTGAATACAAATAATACCAAATACATTTTCCTGAAAGAGTTACTTTGTATTCTCGGATAAAGACGTCTTTTTCTATTTTGTTGCACTTGGCAATTAAGTTACACACACAGCGCCATCTACAGGTCATAGCTGGAAATTGCACTGGGAAGAGCATGTTTGGTCTGTGCTGAACTACTGTGTGACAAATATGCAACAAATGGGACTACTTTATCATTGAATTCAGAACTATCAGCACTTTGTCTGATGCAATAAGTCACCTAGATAAAGCCAGGGGTCACCTCTTACCATTGTATATTTGATCGTATGGAGGAGATCCACAGCAGAGAAGGCGCCAAAAAGCACTGACCCTCAGGCCCCATGCACATGACCGTAGAATTCGTCCGTAATTACGGATCCATTCATTTCTGTTGCCCACGGACACCTTCACGTATATATTTACGGGAAGGTGTCCGGGCCGTAGAAAGCTTCCGCAAAAGATAGGACATGTCCTATTTTTTTATTTTGCGGACCGTGCTCCCATACTTTAGAATGGGAGCACGGCCCGCAAATGCGGGTGGCTGCCGGCTGTAATCACGGACCGTGATTACGGATTTACGTCCATGTGGAAATAACGGACAGCACGATGACTCCCGCAACTCAATGGGGCTATTCACACATCCGTGTTTTTTTTTCTGGAGAGTGTCCATTGCGAGAGACTCACTGCATGTCCTATTCTAGTCTGTCTATGCGGACTACGTCGTCTATTGAAGTCCATGAGTGAATGAAAATAATGGAGAGCACACGGACGACATCTGTGGACTGTCTGTTTTTTTACGGACTGTCGCTAAGCAAATATAAAAAAAATAATAATTAAACCGGAATGTGCACGAGAAACATGGACGACACATGGATGCCATACGTGCGTAAATCACGGACGCATGGAACGGACACGAACATGCACATAGAATTAAAATCCGTGATTTAGGGACGCAAATTGGACGCGCTCGTCTGAACGAGGTATAAGGCTGGAGGCCGCCTGGTTTTATATCCCTATGCACATACCTAGTTCCTGCACCGCTGTTTGCCCCAGTCCATGTTGGGATCCCAGAATAGGCAGCATGGCATCGTTGGCGAGAAACTTTCAAAACTCGCAAAGCCTCCTGGGCGACTCTGCTGGCTTCTTCTTCCACGAGCACATAATCTGGATTAGAGGAATCCATAATGACATCATGTTTCATCACACTGTGAACACCTAGGGAATGTACGTATTGGTTAGAACAGTGAAGATTATCCGTTACCATCTCTTTATAGTGTAAAACTTACTGACTGGGAACATCCACTAAATGTGCAAAACCTAAATCTATCGTCAGAAAATGAGAAATTAAAGTGGGCCTCCAAAGTTACTCTCCCGCCTGTTCTGACACCGGTCGTGGAGGGCCGTAACTGTACAATACCCATCCGTTAGTTTTCAGCACAGGTTTTATTTTAATGGGGGAAAACGACAGCCATTAAAAAAAATAAAAAAAATGCAAAAAGTGCAACCACGGTCTCTGCATGCAGCGGCACTGCAAACATCCTACTAAAGGGTAGCAAAATAAATGCTGTTAAAATCCGGTGTGCATTTCCACAAATTCTTTTTTCATTCGTTGTGGCAGCGGGTACAGCTGCCGAGGCGTGAATATACCTTTATAGTGTTTATATTTGTGTGCCGCACAACACACATTACTTTGGATACCAGACAACACTGTTTACATCTCCTGAAAGGTCCTTAGAAATTACAGGGGTTGTCCAGGCACAGGGCAGTTTTTCATACTGATGACCTATCCACAGGATGTTATCGGTATATTATCGTGGTGATCCGGTACCCGCACCGATCCGCTGTTTCGGCTGCCAACAGGCACCGGATGTTCGTGCCAGAAGCAGATGTCTCTGGTCACAAATTGGCGAACATGCTGTAGCTCTCCTCCTATACAAGTGAATAAGACTAGAGCTGCGGTACGGCCGCTATACCGTGTACGGAGACATCTGTTTCCGACACCGGCCACTGCATAACATCCGGTGCCCAAAGGCACTATAGTGTACGCATGCGCTGCTCCCACAGGAGCAAAAGGAAGGTCTTCGGCGGTGCGACATCCGGCGCCATTTTCATGTGGACCGGAAGCCGCAGCCGGACAGTAAGATGATTACTTCCGGTCGCGGCTTCCGTCCATATGTTCCGAAGCAAGGACTAGGAGTGGACGGAGCGGAGGCGGCAGGAGCGGGTAAAAGTCATGTTTGTGTATGTTCGTGTTATAACCACTGTATCTAATCCTCCTACACTGTACATTCGCTCAAAAAATGGCGGCACACAGTGTAGGAGGTTTGAACATTCAACACTCTCCTTTCTCCTAGCACTAGCCAGAATAAGGGAGGGGGGATTGTGTGAGGACACTAGAGCGAGTGTGTCTTCTCCAATTTTGCAGCATAAAGCAATGACGTTGCTTTACCACATGCCAATTCTGCAATTTTTGGAATTGCTCCCTCTAGTGCCCAGCACATGGAAATGTTATAAATTAGAATCTAATTTATAATATTTCCGGACTTGTGAAAAAATTAAAAAAATTAGAACAATGTGTAATTTATATACTAACAGTTTAACTGGAAAAAAATATATATATATGTTTTTCTAGCGACACAGTCCCTTTAAGAAGATGATTTTTAGGATTGAGGTATATTAAATCACTAGAACATGGGCAACAACTTTATAAAGAAATCTACACTTCAATGCATGACCTACCAGACTTTTTGAAGAGCTTCTCCAGGACGTACTCATCGCTCGTCTTCCTGCCCTCCTCCTGCTCTTCTTCCACCTCCTTCGTGAATGGCTTTAGCTTGACTAGGTGAGAGATCCGCTCCCCCTCATATCTCACACCTTTTTTTCTCCTTTTGCCCCTTTCCCTGTGCTTAGTTTTGGCTTTGTGTTTGTGATGAAGTTGTGCCGGAGCAGAAGACACTGACTCTTCGCTTTCTTTGATGGCTCCCAAGTTAGAATCAGGATTTCTACCTGCACTAGACATATCCGCCACTTCCACCAACTCTGCAGTCTTTGTGCCAGGAGACGGAGTAGCACCCCCTAATGGCCAGGATGTGCTAAGCTCACTTTTAATTGTATTCCATGAACCCTCTTTCGACATGCCATTGACTCCTGTTACCAGCTGTTTTTTAGGATGTTTTGACGGTCTAACGTCTGATCCAATTCCTATATAAGAAAAGAAAGGTGTAACAAGGATAAGACCATTCCAGAATTAAATGTATTCCATATCAGAGGTGAGACTGGTGATGTGTGTACAGAATACATGTAACATACTTTATATAATATAATTTTATAGCCGTATTACACAGAGCGATGCTCTGGAGCGTCTCCGATGTTACCAGCAATATCCGGTGTCATTTTCTCGGGGCGCAGCACATACATGTGACTATTGGGACGTACATAAGTCCTTGCTATTTAATTGGTACCTGCAAATATAGCACTTGTTTCTGTCCCTTGGTTTGCGTCTGGACTGCTCAGGGTGAATAGTTCATATAGATCATTCGATTTGAAGAAACGTCTCTGCTTTGGGTCTTTCAGAACTCGGTTGGTTAAGAATTGCTTAAAGATTTGCCTATGAACCCAGAAGAAAAGACGTCACATGCATGCTAGGTTATCATTGGAAAACTAAATATGTGCCTGTAAAAACAGAAGAAAGAAAATCCATACATTCAGAAAATAAAAATATAATAACTAAACATTAGTGAAATAGAAAAAAAATGGCCCTACTTGTTAAAATCCGCTGCAATCTCTCCCCCATGCAAAACCCACCCTGGACAAAGTGTTAGTGCCATTAGTTTAGAATTAGGGCGCCACATTTCTGGACCATAAAAAGAGTGGAACTTCTATTGTAAAACTACTAACATTTTGGAAACTTCCTAGTATGTTTGCAAAAATCTGGGTGGGTTATCTGTTTTTTTTTTTTTTAAATGGACGGCCTACCCTTGGGATAGGTTAGCAACGTAAGAAAGATCGGTGGAGATCTGACACTCTGCACCACCACCGATCAGCTGATTGAAGGAGCCGCGGCGCTTATACGAGCGCCGCAGCCTCTTCATTGTTTTCATGGTTCTTCTACTGGTTCGTACTTGAACGTGAAATGACATTTGTATTCTGGGACAGTGGTGCAATACCTTGCACAGCCACTACAAATGTAACGGCGCGTGCAATTATAAACAAGTGCTGCGGTCCCTTTAAACAGCTGATCGGTGGGGGTGCCAACAGTCGTACCCTCACTGATCTAATATTGATGGCAGCTACCATTATCAGTTCTAATGGGTCCAACATCTAGAGACATAATGAACGGGCCCCGCTCAAATACAATATTATCTTGAGGTGCAGCAAAAAATGTGAAAAACTACTTCATTTGTGCTAGCAAGAAAAGGAACACATCTAGAAGAATGCGCACACCCGATCTATAAAGAATAGTATATATGTTATTGTACAAATGCAGAATACCACAGACAAATACAAACATTTCAAAACCAACTTCATATCCGTAGCAAATCAAAATGGATCGCTGACGTACAAACCCATAATAGGGTACACAATAAATGAGGGTCAGGGGAAAACAAAAATACACTATATCTATAGCGTGTGATCTGCTACCAGTGACCAAATAATAATTTGTCCATCAAGGACATACCAGAAAAAAATCAGTGCGTTCACTTTATTAGCAGCCTGTTGATTTTTCTTGAAGTTAAAGGGGTTTTTCAGTCCCTACAAATTGATGACCTATCCTCAGGATAAGCCATCGATAGCTGATCAGCTGTCTTTTCTACTTGCTCGCTGTGAATAGTCGACACACAAATAGGGGTGATTCACATGTACTGCAGCTTTCTTCTCCCATTGATGAACACTACACCACCTTAAATACAGCTGATCAGTGGGGGTCCCCAGTCACACCATGACCGATCAGCTATTAAAGGGGTTTTCCACCTTCTGACAACTGATGACCTATCCACCGGATAGGTCATCAGTATGTCATCGGTGTGGGTGCGACACCCTGCGGGCAACGGATGTTATGGCACATAACGCTATGTACGGAGCCGTAAGCAGTTGGCTCCTTACATAGCATAGCGGCCGTGCTACAGCTCTGCTCCTATTCACTTGAATACAGTACTGCAGCTCGGCCTCTATTCCGTGGCCGGAGCCAACTGCTTCCGGCATGTACGTTGAGTACACGGAGGCACCGGACCAGATGATCGGTGCGGGGTCAGGGTGTCGGACCCCCACAGATCATGTACTGATGACCTATCCAGTGGATAGGTCATCAGTTGTCAGAAGGTGGAAAACCCCTTTAATGACCTATCCTGAGGATAGGCCATCAATTTTTAGGGACTGGAAAACCCCTTTAAGGATTACTGGTGATATCAGTGCGGGAGGAAGTAAAACTGTGAGTCTGCGTCAAAAAGGCATTCAAAATAAGTTACGAATTCGGGATTCTACACTTTAGTCCAAATTATTGTTCCATTCTAGTCCATTGAAGCCCAACAAGACACGTTTTTGGGTTTTCCTAAGTACAGCACAGGTAATTTAAGATTTTTTGTGAACGCAATTGCCACGGGTATGTGAGAGCTGGAAAATATGACCTTTCGGGGCAGAGAAACACTGATATCCAGCTACATAGCAATGATCATTGTACATTCTGCAGTGAATAGCTATGTTACAGTCAGTACCTGTGATAAATCTTTTCCTCTATAGTTCCTGCTGTGAGCAGCCTGTATACAGTAACTTGTTTTGTTTGACCAATTCTCCATGCCCTCTCTCGAGCCTGACAATGAAATAGTTTAATAGCTTTTTATTAACAATTTGAATGAAGACAGACCTGTATAATACAATAGGTGTGCGACACTTAAAGAGGATCTGTCATTAGTTTAGTAATGCCCTATCTCCTATCTAATCTAATAGGCGCTGTCACACTGATAATACTAGTGACAATTGTGTCCCAAAACATTTATTATTTGAAAAGTTATGAGCTTTATTCTAAATATGCAAATGAGGCTATATTAGACAAGTGGGAGGTAACACCAGCCATTCTCTGGAGGTGGAGCCTCCTCACAGCCTCTGACGCTGTCCAATCAGCATGAAGCTGCTTCACACAGTGTGAGAGACTGAGGCTGACGGGCAGGGGGATCACTTCAAATAGTCATATTTCGGGCTGTGGACCACCTAGAACAGTGGTATATGAAAGAGAAGATTCTAATCGTTCATATGCCACCAGAATCGCAGTTCTAGCTGTGAAACAACCGGAGATATCACCAGTTGAAACCACAGTCGGGAATGGAAGCTATATACTAGACGATCATGTTGTGTTGCTGGGCAGGGAAGGGGGAGAAGCTGTATGCTGATTGGACAGCATCATACAGAAAACATGACAACGCTCAGAGTGAAAAAAAAGAGTCACCTCCTATTTGGCTATTAGAGACACATTTTCATATTTCGAAAAATGCTACAAAGTTTGCAAATAATAAATGTTTTTGAAAAAACAAATCACACTGTAGTGATCAGCATCACAGCGCCTATTAGATTAGTTAGGAGATAGGGAATTAATAAACTAGTAACAGTGTCTCTTTAACACTATAAGAAATTCCCTAAAACTCCCTCTTACTTGTGTATCTGTGCTGGGATTCCAGTCGGGATCGTAGATGACAACTCTATTGGCTCCGGTGAGATTCACACCCAGTCCTCCAACTCTGGTGGTAAGAATGAACACAAAGATCGAGGAGTCCTGTAACACACACAATCAGGCTGACAACAACAAAGCAATAGCGAGCGGCGTGAATTGGTAATTACAATCTTCCAGTATCGGGGCGCACGCATTATTATACGTATACAAACACTCGAGTACAATTTTAACTACCTCGTTAAACTTTGTGATCAGAGGCTGTCGTGATGCGATAGTTGTAGAGCCGTCCATCTTCACGTACGTATAATCCTTTCTCAGTACGAATGCTTCCAAGATGTGTAACATCTAATAGGTAAACATTTATTTCCAATGAGACAAACGGTTAAAGCTGTTGAGGTTTATATAGAACGGGGAAAACGGCAAGCGCTGCATATGATGGAAACCCGCGACGCCTGATGGAACCCATTGACTTTAATGAGTTTCTGACGGCATGCAGCTACAATGACGGAATCTGCGACAGATACAGATGTGTACAGAGCCTTATATAACAAGAACTGGGACACAATATTTTTATACCAAGGCCCTGTTCACATCACGATTTGTGTTTATGTGTAGTGTGTTTGCTGGGAAAGCTCCCGAAGTACACTCTAAACGTGCCGCAGACGGAAGCCACCAAAATAGTGTCCTTCTGGCC
Source organism: Rhinoderma darwinii (assembly GCF_050947455.1). Classification (NCBI taxonomy): domain Eukaryota; kingdom Metazoa; phylum Chordata; class Amphibia; order Anura; family Rhinodermatidae; genus Rhinoderma; species Rhinoderma darwinii. The sequence goes on along the minus strand of NC_134697.1, from coordinate 82,006,770 downwards.
TCTGCCTGGCTGGGAATAGTCAACATGGTGCAAATACAAATAAAAAAAAAAGTACGGAATGGTGATTTAGACTGCGTTACTCCACACCGTGGAGTCCAGTAAAAAAAAATGTAGGTATTCATAAATTTTTTTTAAAAAATATGGCAGCCTTTCCCGGCGTATACGTTACTTGGAGACAAAAAGTTATGTGATCATTTTCAAAAAGGATTAGACAATTATAGCTGACGGCATTGGGAGTCATAATTAATAAGATGACGGAGTTAAAGTGATGCGGTGAATTTAGCGGACAACCCTTGTGGGCTCAAGAAGGAATTATTGTTCCCCGTGTGACTATAATCACCCAGGGAGTGTGAATGAGTACAAAGTAATTGAAAAGATTATATCGACCATGTGGACAAAAAAATAAATAAATAGTGAATCCTGGAATTAGGATTGTCTTCTTCAGTTTTAACGATAGGCCAGGGACTCTATCAGAAAAGGGACCAAGTTTTTAGGTTTATATTTAAAATTTGTATTTTTTTTAAATATCTGTTTAATACCCTGCCACTCCAGCATGAACGGTCCCGTGGTCCCTGCCAGCCTCGCCGCAGCGATCAGGTGCCATATCGACATGTGACCACTGCAGCGGGTGCCATACATACTGGAGGTCAATAATTGTCTTTTAGAGGTCATGTGTTGTCATCGCTGCAGTGATATAAACAGAGGTCCATGGGGAGAGGCGAGAGGAGGGAAAAGGTGAATATGGGCATATTTGATATTTTAAGCCCCAAGCAGCTACATTTTCGAACCTGCCGTGACTGAGTAAAAAGGAGTACTCGGTGTCCTTGCCGATGCCAGATTTTCAGGAGCGACTCCACCACTAACATTTTTCCCGACCGCTTCCAGTAACCAAACTGTTCTCCTTCTTCTAGACCCTCGTCTTTGACTCCCTTAAGAATTTTATTCCCTCCTGTGAACAGATCCGGGTGATTGCAGATTTTTCTCAAAGCAATGAGACCAGGAAACACCTGTAAGAAAGGGGTGAACCGATTATGATCCAACATGATGGCCTATAGTTGAAAATACGATCCAACCAATGACAACCAGCAGAAATATACCGCCAAACTGGCCAATGCGTGAAGGTTAAAAATGTCCTGCTAAAATTTTAAAAGTTTCCAAAATGCATTATCAACTTTAAAGGGACCGCAAATTTAAAGGGGACCATTGAAAAGGTATTTATGGGCTTTTTCTTTACATAGAAATTCTAAATCATGTCATAGAAATAGACTTTACCAATGTAATTGCTTGACATGGAAACAATAAGTGACAAATTCTTAAACTATTTGAATTGTGCCCCAAAGGATCTTTGTTAATTAATTCAATTAATATAAAGGGGGTCGGTCCTATTTCTATGGAGGACTTACCTGCATGTCCCCATTTAGTATCCCATACACTTCCTTGGAGTCTATAAAGGTCTGGTAAACCTGTCTCTGCTCCTCTGTCAGCCGGCAAAAAAGAACCTAAAGGCACAAGGAGTAAAACTAATAAGACAAAGCTCTAGCCCGGGGCTAAATCTAGACTTCTTGTAGCGCTACGGATGGATTTAATTTTTTGAGTGACAGCTGCAGTCCACAAGATTGCATGCAGTTCATTGTACTCATGTGGACTGCAGCTGTAACTCAATAATTAAAATCGATCAGTAGCGCTACAAGAAGTCTAGGTGTGGCCCTGGCCTTCCTATTTGATGTACAAAGCGCAATACAGTGACAATGTCGGTCACCTGTTCGTTCTTATCGGGAAGCGACAGGCTCATCTTCACATCGGCCTTCAAACGTCTCAGGAGATAAGGGTTTATGGTGTCGCGCAGAACACAGGCACATTTGTATGCGGTTTTTACCTAAGATGTAAAAATAGAATTTTATTAATTTCTTTCAAAGTACTCAAAGTCGACGCTTTCTCAACGAGAGGTTATACTAAACTTGTATGGCTAAGAATAGAAAGCCTCAGGCGAACCTATTAACCAAAATGACTTGTGTAACCAACATCTAGAGGTGTATTCTGCGCATAGAATTAAAAACCCAAATCCTGCCGACAGCTGTCAGATTCAGTTTTTATTTCCATTACCGCTAAACGTATTCTTCTTTAACAAATAAATGTTTCATATGCCCTGCAGGTGAATTTGTTTATTAATGGTTTATGGATTAGACAGATTAGGATTGAGCACTCTGATGCTAATCCAGTTGCAACAGAGTGAAAGTGTGAGATGGTAAAGATCCTATCACACGGCTGTAAAAGCGAGCGCCGATCAACAAGACAGCTCAGCGATCGCTGGCCGTTTGCTACAATTTTCGGCCACATGTGTAACGATTCCAGTCGCAGCCCGGTGCCCCGTGCGTAGGACTTCCAATCGGTAATCACTTTAATGTGAGCCTTGCCCCAATGTGAACCGCCTGCTAACAGGGGACAATCTTTTATCAACTTTTCAATGCTCGCTTCCTGGCGTAGAAAAATCGCAAAACGACACAAAAGTCCAAATATGCCGAGAAATTGTGACTTTTGTTGTGCCGTTTCCGCTGGTTTTTTTTCTTCATGGGTGGGGCTTAGTGGGAGGAGGTGGGGCTTAGTGGGAGGAGACGGGGCCATCTGTAGCAGGACACATTTACTATAATTTATGCCAAAAACGGGTATAAATTATAGCGGAAATCTACGCTAGCTATATAAAGGTACATCTATATATAGCTGTATAAGGACTTGTTTTTTGCGAGATAAGTTGTATTTTTTAATGGTACCATTTAGGGGCTACATAGAATTTATGGATTAACTTTATTAACTTTTTTGGGGGTAATGGGAAAAAAGAGACTTGTCCTATTTACTTGAATGGGACAGTGGCGCAATACCTTGCACGGCCGCTTCAAATGTAATGGCGCGTGCAACTATGAACAGAAATAAGAACCCTGTAAATAATGAAGAGGTCGCGGCCCCTTCAAACAGCGGATCGGCGGGTGACCCCCACCTACCTAATATTGATGGCCTATCCACAAGATAGGCTATCAATTTCTATAAATTGATAAATTAGTTGTGTTTAATGTTGAATATATACGCATACAAACTTTGAGGTTGTAAGTGTATTATAGAAATCAGGACTGGTAACGGGTTAAATTAAAAAACAAGAAGAAAACGTACATCTTAGTCAGGTCTAGGTAGCAGCAACTACACATTGTAGGGTTAAGTTCCTACAACCTGTTTGAGAAGAGATTATTGCAGCAATAGGGGATACGTGCAAGAACTTATGTGTACAGAGCTCCCCAGTAGTCACAGCAGGATCTCACTCCCCAAGAAAAAGGCCGTACCTGAACAGGAGAAGCATTGGAGTAACCTCCCATGGTAATGGGTACAGAGAACTGCTCCATGAACACCGGGAGGGTCCCCAGTTTTCCGGGGAAGACAAAGTCGAATAGAGACCACAGCTCTCGTAAATTATTTTGCATTGGAGAACCAGACAGAATTAGACGATGAGGCGTGCGAAACTGGTAAGAAAAAGAATGTGAAACATCAGTACACAGAAAGATTATTTTTTATCATTCCGAACGCTCTAATAACCGCGGTATATGAGGCTGTTACTTATTTTGGTATATTCCAAATAAAATCCTGTGTTTTTTTCCTTTTTAAAAAGCACTCCCAGCAAAAATGTTTTGAGCCCCCGTTTGTAATCGACGTGCCATAACCGATACCGTGGTTAGAAAACTCACCTAGGGCTTCATCTTGAAGTTTCGGGCCCCCGCTCCGGGTTGCCGTTCAGTCACATGACCCCAGCTCTGACTAACTTTCTCACAGCGTCTGCTGTGTGGACTGAAGGTCAGTCTGTCTATTCGTTCCTAAGAGAGGCTGGACGCGAGTCGCATAGGAATGAATAGAAAGATTGACTTCCGGTCCACATAGCGGACTGAACATCAGTCCAACAGAAGCTGAAATTACAAGATAAAGCGATCAGTGAGATTTCTAAACCACAGCATCATTTATACCACCTCAATTACAAACGGGGGTACCCAAAACATTTTTGCTGGGAGTGCTTCTTTATGTTCGGTTCTGTTCATATTTGCATCATAGCTTCCTTATATAATAGAAGTCATGGCGCCGTAAGGGTCAGTTCACACGTTACGTAAATACTGTGGGTTTTCCGCAATGGAATTAGGTGCGGAAAAACCGCAGCAAATACAGTAGAGGCAAAGTAGATGAGATAAAACATATATCATCCCAAAAAAACGCTCAGAATTTGATTGCGCAGCAAGTCAATTATATTTGCGTAAACGCTGCTTACTTGTTGCGGGTTTCCCTATTGAAATCAACGGGAGGGGGGATAAAACTGGCAACAAATAAAAACGCAACTCAAAAAAAAATATATACATCTTATACTTAACCAGTAGTCCGTGTTACTTCCTCCAGGCCGGCCTCCTGGGATGATGCAGCGGCGGTCAAATGGGATAAAATGGCCTCCTGGGATGACAGTTCACCCCATGTGACCGCCGCTGCAGCCAATCCCAGGCTGCAGCGGTCTCCTGGGATGAAACGTCACAAGTCACAGTTTGGTGCGGTTTTTCACACGGAATTCCCTGCGGCGCACAGAGCGGATGTGGTGTGCGCTTTTACGCAGCGTATCCACCCCGTGTGAACTCAGCCTAATGGATCAGTTGTAAGACAGATCTGAACAAAGACGGCCCCCCACTGACTGTTACTTATAGTGGGGTCCGTCAAGGTTTCTGTAGTTTTGATGGCAAGAATAGTAATGCACGCTGCTCTCTTCTTGCGGTCAAAAGTGCCCTAGTGCAGGTGTGAACAGAGCTTCTTAGTTTTTGTGATCTAGTTTCATTGTGGTAGAATTGTTGCTTTATAAAAGAAAATAAAGCTTTTTTTTTTTCTTCTTCCGAGCTATTAGACCTAAAAATATTGTTTATTATTTCTAGGGTTCCAGCAGTGGGCCCACAGCAATCAGACATGCAGCGCAACGCTCTTATGATAGACCTAAAGGGGTATTATCAGAAATGATCATCTATTAACAGGATAGGGGATAATTCTCTGATCTCTGGGGTACCTACCGATCACAAGAAAGGGGGTCCCAAACCTCCTCACTGAACCTCCTGCAGCGAGTGGGAGCTTGAATGTAGTGGCTGTAGGGCATGTGCCTGCGGCTCTATTCAATGTCTATGAGAGTGACTGAAACAGGCGAGCACTGTACTCGGCTGTTTCCATCGTTCCCATAGACTTTGAATGGAGTCGCAGGTGAATGCTCGACCGCTGCTCCATTCAATGTCCTCCCCACTGCACCTGAGAAGTGAGTAGGAACAAGGGGTTCAAGACCCCCATTCTAACGATACGTAGGGGTCCCAGTAGTGGGGCCCCCAGCAGCGAATTATCACCTATCCTCTGGTACAACCACATTAAGCTTAAAGGAACAGTGTCATCACAAATTATTTTTTTATATGTTAAAGATGTTAGTGCTTTATTAAAAACGTTTATATTCATTTGTGTGTTTGTGTTTTACTTTTTCTTATTTTTACACTTTTTCTTCCCTATGGGGGCTGCCATTTTTTGTTCCATTTCTGTGTGTGTCGATTAACGACACATACAGACATGGAATACGGCAGCCACAGTCCCATAGGGACTGCGAACGGCTCCCGTCCCATTGACTGCAGTGTACGGCGTCTGTGTGGGAGCTGCGCATGCGCCGCTCCCACACAGTCCAATTCGAAATTGGCGCCGTCCGGCGCCATTTTCCTGTGGACCGGAAGTCGCGGCCGGACAGTAATATTACTACTTCCGGTCGCGGCTTCCGGATTTGTGCACTTGGACCAGCGGCAGCAAACGGAGCGGACGGGCCGGAGGGAGCCGCGGCGGCAGGAGCAGGTAAGAGATTTCAATGTATGTTCGTGTTTGTGTGTGTTTACTACTGTATGTAAACCTACTACACTGTGTGTTAGCTCCAAAAATGGCGACACACAGTGTAGGAGGTTACACCGTTCAAACCCCTCGTTTATCCCGGCACTAGCCAGGATAAAGGAGGGGGGGATGCTGAGAGCTCACTAGAGCGAGAGCTTTTTACCCAATTTTGCAAAGCTGCAATTTTGGGGACAGCTCCATCTAGTGACCAAAAATGGGTAGTATTATAAATTAGAATTAATTTATAATATTTCCTGACTCGTGAAAAAAATAAAAAAAATTTGAACAATGTTTAATCACCCACACACTAAATGTTTAATTTTTTAAAAAAAAACATGTTTTTCTGGCAACACATTCCCTTTAATAATAAGCCATGTTCTGTGCACTCACCTGTTTGCAGGCCAATGTTACACCTGCATTGGGATTACGGATCTTGTGTCCCTCATCCAAGATGATATAGTGCCAGTGATATTTTAGCAGTTCTTCTTGCATTAAGCGTACATTTGAGTAAGAGGTGACAAGAATACCACGAGCGGTGCCGATTTCCCCAATTAATTTAAGCTGAAAGACAGAGAAAGACATTTGCAGCCAGAACAAAAACTCTCTTTAATTTATAACTATTATTAGGGCTAAGGGCAATTATCACCTAAATCAAAATCACAATTAATTGAACATGTAACCTTCATTACGATTATTGAAAGATTATATAGACCACACCCCTTTTTGCATGCCACACCCCCTATTTGCATGTTACGCCATTGAATATTTATGCTGCATATTACTGTATATAATATACCCCCTGACACTGCCCCCACACAGTATAATGCCACTATAGTTGTCCCCACACAGCACAATGCCCCCATAGCTGCCCCCACACAGCATAATGCCCCCATAGCTGCCCCCCTAGAGTATAAAGTCCCACAAAGCTGGCACCATACAGTATAATCCCCCATAATTTCCCTCCACACAGTATAATCCCCCCCATAACTGCCCTCGACACAGGCGCGATGACGTCACTGCCTCATGTCCGGCTATACATAGTAAATGATAGAGGAGGGACTTTATGGTCCCCTGCTCTACCATTGGATTCCAGAGTATCTGTGTCCTCAAGATGCAGATACAGTTTAAACCGGGAGAAAATAATTAATAAAACCTAAATTTGCAAGATGACGTCAATTAATTGCACTAAATTTCGATTAATTGCCCAGCCCTAACTATTAGTATCAATTAACATGAGACAGACTGGGCGCACTGGAAAAGAAATGGCAAAATTTCTAATTTGTCCTGCCAAAATAACCGAATAGCAAAACAAATTGACAAAAGTCTCAATATAAGCTGCCCCCGTCTGAAATATCTCTGAAATAATGTGGACTGGTCACCTTTTTACCAACAAAGCTCCCGGTTTCGTGAAGTACAGCGACACGAGAATTAGGCCACCAAGTATGAAACTCCTTCACCCACTGGTGCATGACAGTGGCGGGACACACAATTATACTAGGACCCAGGCCTTCATATCTGAAAAAGACAAAATATAATAAGCCCTTAGAAAGCATATATTATTACACATCCGGGCCTCTTTTTTAACTCTTTTCATGAATTCTCCATAACAAGTTCCTCAGGCAAAGAGCTCCATAGTGTCACTGCTCTTACAGTAAAGAATCCCCTTCTATGTTGGTGTAGAAATCTTCTTTCCTCTAGACATAGAAGATGCCTTCTTGTTAAAGTCGCAGTCTTGAGTATAAATAATAATGAGATAGATCTCTGAATAGCTATGTAGAAATACATCAATCTTCAATACAGTCACCAATCAGCAGTCTTTTTTCTAAACTAAATACCTCTAATTTTTGGGTGCTGTAGTTCTTTGAACCCTGTCAAGCTCTACCATGTCTTTCTTGTTCACTGGTGCCCAAAATTGTAGGCACTACTCCATGTGGGGCCTGACTAGTGATTTATAAAGTGGTAGAACCATGTTCTCGTCTTATCCATCTTCGCCCCTTGTGATGCATCCCATGCATTGCGCTCGTTCTGGAGCGATCAAATGATTTTGAGTTTCTGCAAAGCTACAAGCCCTAAAGCAAGAGGTGATCATGCTGCAACGTCTTTCTATGGTATGCTGCTATACTACTGATGTGTTGGTGGAAAGTATGTCTAACTAACACAAGCTCTAGCAACACCAGCATTTTGGAGGGGGAAGACCCTGCTGGGAAGAATGATGGACACAATAACATGAAGAAGACTGAAAAAAAACACAAAAAAATAAATAAACCAAAACAAAACTAATCTTCCAATAAAAATTAAGTTCCCGGAGTTAAAGGGATTTCCCCATCATAAGGCTGTAAACTGATCTGTCAAAAACAAAAATGTTACTTTCCGTTGCATTCAATCTGGTATCAATCAGTCTGTCCGTTTTTTTTTTTTAAATTTCAACGGACCCACTAAAACGGATACCACAACGCAGATGTGATCGAAGCCTAAGTGGTGGTATATCACTAGGACACGCCTTCACTTACAGATCAGTGTAATCAATGTGAAGCAATGGGATCCCTAGTGATCGCTAGAACAGACCGGACACAGCCCTTCTTTTTGGATTAGTTTTTTTGCACAGCTATGCTCCTCATCCGGCCCCTCTGGAGGACGAACGGTTATTTTTTTTATTATCCATGATGGGACTTACAATTACTTTGTATTTTAGAGAAGCATTGCTATATAAACACAATGAAAAAACAACACACAATGTGACAAAGGAAATTGACAATAGTAAAAATATTACGGTATGCTTGTCGAGGGTATGCTGGATCTAACCACATTGTTACGACTAAGTCGCCACTTTTTTTTAAGGATAGAGTAGACCTAAAAAAAAACATCATCGATAGAGCGTCCCCTTTGTTAAAAAGTACATCAGTTTTCAAATGTTATTAAAAATTTTAACATGAAAAAAGACAGAACAAGGAAAAATAGGGGTTAAATTATTTTTTTTTCTCAGTGCACAAAAAAATACATATATTATTCATTGCATACTTTCTCCAATATATTAATATTCGCTTAGCTCCAGTGTATTCATGACATATCCACATCTCTGTTACCAAAGAAGGTACCAAGCAGTCAGTGGGAAGACAAATGCTGAATCGAAGACACAGATGCGCAAGCCAAGAATTCATTACTAGTGTGAGCTCTTTAATTTCCTGTGCCCTGCAATTCCCCTCCCTGTCATAAACTGACTTTAAAGCAACCCCCTCCTCAGTAAGCGAATTAAAGCAGCTATCTAATTGAAATGCGGTGAATAATTCAGCAGGTCCGCCCTCCCTGTAATAATGGTTATGAAATATTCATGGGCGCTTCAGACTGGCAGTCTACAGGGCAGCCACTTGCCTGTAATCAGAGCCTCGTGTCCTTATACGGCTGTAGCTCAAGCCTGCCAGGAAGACAATTATCTCGATGGTTTTGCCCAATCCCATTTCATCTCCCAAAATGCCTCCTGCCTGTTGGCAATGTAGTTCCCACAGCCACCGAACACCTGTCTGCTGGTACCTATAGGAAAGAATGGGATGAGTGAAAACATGGCACAGCAAAGAAAAAAAAAAAAATCACCATATATAAGGAAAAAACATAAAACTATACAAGTACCAGAACTTTGCATTTGTCCTAACAATGTGAACTCCCAATTTTGATGAAAAAGTGATTAAAAAGCGATTACTACGAAGCATGAATTCCAGTGTGTGAAAAACAATTTAGTATTCAAAGAGGATCTGTCACTAGTTTAGTATTGCCCTACCTCCTAACTTATCTAATAGGCGCTGTCACACTGATAATACTAGTGAAGATTGTGTCCCAAAAAGTTTATTATTTTAAAAGTTATGAGCTTATTTCTAAATATGTAAACGGGCCTTTATTAGACAAGTGGGCGTCAATACCAGCAATTCTCCTGAGGAGGAGCTACCGCACAGCCTCTGACGCTGTCCAATCAGCATGAAGCTGCTTCACACAGTGTGAGAGACTGAGGCTGGAGGGAAGGGTGATCACTTCAAATAACCATATCTCAGGCTGTGGACCACCTAGAACAGCGGTTCTGGTATCATATGAAAGAGGAGATTCTAATCTTTCATATGCCACCAGGATCTGTTCTGTGAAACAACCGGAGGTATCACCAGTTGAACACACTGTCAGGAATGGAGAATGCATACTATATGTATAACAGTTCCCATTCCCGACTGTGTCTTTGACTGGCGATACCTCCGGTTGTTTCACAGCTAGAACTGCGATCCTGCAGTCCACAGCCGGAGATATGGCTATTTGAAGTGATCCCCTTTCCCTCCAGCCTCAGTCTCTCACACTGTGTGAAGCAGCTTCATGCTGATAGGACAGTGTCAGAGGCTGGGAGGGGCTCCACCTCAGGAGAATCGCTGGGGTTGACACCCACTTGGCTAGTATAGCCTCATTTGCATATTTAGAAAGACGATCATAACTTTAAAATAATAAACATTTGGGGACACAATTTTCACTAGCATTATCAGTGTGACTTTCTGACAGCTAGCTGACCTTTCATAAGATGACCCATTCACTGCAGCAAAATGTGACTTGTTAATGCCCTCACTGAAGATCCGAGCATTTATGTAAACTTTTGTAGGGAATTTATTATTATTTTTTTAAATAAATCAATGTTTTATTTAATTTTTAACAACTTTTGAAATGGTTTTTATTAAAAATGTTTTAAAGAGGCTCTGTCACCAGATTCTGAAATCCCTATCTCCTATTGCATGTGATCGGCGCTGCAATGTAGGTAACAGTAACGTTTTGTTTTTTTAAAAACGTTCATTTTTGGCCAAGTTATGAGCTATTTTATATATATGCAAATGAGGTTTGAAATGGACAACTGGGCGTTATTTTTTCGTTATGTCCAACTGGGCGTGTATTGTGCTTTTAACTGGGCGTGTTTACGTGTATGACACTGACCAATCAGTGACCAGTCAGCATCATACACTCATCTCCATTGATTTACACAGCAGCGATGTGCAGCCACATAAACAGAGATTAACGTTACTGCAGTGTCCTGAATACACATGAAATCCAGCCTGGAAGTCGTGTATTCAGAATCCTGACACTTCTGAATCTTTTCTGTGAGATTTCTAGCAAGCCATGCGTAGTCTCGCGAGATTACGGAGGTAACGTTTCCCTTGCTGCAAATCTCACAGAAAAGAGTCAGAAGTGTCAGGATTCTGAATACACATGACGTCCAGGCTGGATGATCATGTGTATTCATTATCAGGACACTGTAGTAACGTTAATCTCTGTTTATGTGGCTGCAGATCGCTGCTGTGTAAATGAATGGAGATGAGTGTATGATGCTGACTGGTCACTGATTGGTCAGCGTCATACGTAAACACACCCAGTTAAAAACACAATACACGCCCAGTTGTCCATTTCAAACCTCATTTGCATATATATATATAAAATTGCTCATAACTTGGCCACAAATGAACGTTTTTAAAAAAAAACAAAAAAACGTTCCTGTTCTCTACATTGCAGCGCCGATCACATGCAATAGGAGATAGGGATTTCAGAATCTGGTGACAGAGCCTCTTTAAACTTTTTGAGATACAGCTTCTATGTAAGCTGTATACATAGAAGCTGTATCTTGCGGTGAAAGCCGAATCTTTTTAGGTAAGAGCAACTGACGGCTTCCGCGAACACTGGTCCTGCGCGTCTCTAACACACAAGATCCAGGTATTATCGATCACTTTGAAGTTCATTAGCTGGATTCTGCATGTCATGTATAACACAGGGATAAAATTCACAGAAAACAGACTTTAAAGTGGTTGTACCAGTATCGACAATATTTGTCCGATTACAGAGACCCCCACCGATCATGAGAACGGGAGTCCCTAATCGACGTCCTCCTCATTTAGGGGACGCTTTAACAGAGCGGTGGTCAATCATGCGCCCGCCACTCTATTCATTGTCTATGGGACTGATGGAAACAGTTGAGCTTTGTACTAAGCTGTGTCCGCCATTCTATTTGAAAGGAGCGGCAGCGCACATGCTTGACCACACCTCCATTCAAAGTCCTCGCAGTCGAGCAGTGAGGAGGAATGGGGGTTTGGGACAGCCGTTGTTGTGATCGGTGGGGGTCCCAGCTGTGGGTCCCTCAACGATCAGACAATTATCACCTTTCGTGTTGAAAAGTGATAATTGACAATTCTGCGACAACCATTTTAAGTAAGGAGAAGAACTGTCAAAACTGCTCATTTGTATGAAAGCAATCCAACAAGAGAGAAGGATCAGCCAAAAATTATTTAAACATGCCCAATCCTTTCCTTTGTTCCCCTGGGGGTGACTGTCAGCAGCATCTCCTGCGGACCCTTTTGAAATAATCACGTCCGACCAATCTATGCATGCATATTATAAGGGAGGGTGGGGGCAAAAAAGATGGGCTTACGTAACTGAAAGATGGTGACAAATGCTCTTTAACCTCTTCCCGCCCACACCCCGTAAATGAATGGGTTAAGGGATTGGTCCTTGTACCTGTTAATACACATGCTGAGTTTAATGGCACTGTTCGCTCCTGCACACTGACAGCCCAATCCTGTACTGTGACAGTGAACTGAAATAACAAGTTCCTGACGTAAAAAAATAAATAAAACAGTACTTATATTGGGCCCTGTGTTTGCTTCTGCATTCGGGAGGCTGCTAGGGTACCTCGTTAAGTTATTAGTGACATCACAGGGAAATTTTACTGAAGATTCCGCCGCAAAACTCAGTTTCCTATTCATTTCAATTAGAGTCGGACGCTTCTTATTCCCGCTCGCTGATTATTTCAGCTAGCGGGAAAAAGAAGCGTCCCTCTCGATCTTCAGGCGGATTCCTCCTGAACCTCCCATTGATATCAATGGGAGGAATAGTTCTGTGGTGGATTTTGTTGCGGGACTCGCCACGCAAAATCCGCCGAGTGAACTAGCCCTGATACAGTGAACAAAATTGAACCAATTTTCCACGTGACATGAATGCGTTTTTTATGGATGTCAAATGTTCAGGAATGAATACATTCTTGACAGGTAGAATGTACATTACGCCAATCACAAAATAACGATCCCCCATGTACCAATTTTAGTCTGTTCTACTGCAGCCCTATCTACTTTGGCGCCTTTACTAAAGAAATTCTGTGCTTAGGCAGCGCTATAGCGACATTTATATGTCACACAATGTACAGATATTTTCTCTAGAGCAGACTTACAAAATAAAATAATATCATGTCCTATTTTAAATAATAATATAGACCTATAAGTCCCGCAAAAAAAAAAAAAAAGATGCAAATATTTTTGGGAAAGACTGCGAAACATTAAAAAAAATTTTCACCTTTACAACGCAGCATTCCAAAATGCTCTTGTCATGAAGACCCAACGGTCATGAAAGAGTTAAGCAGCATTTTCTCCAGAGACTTCAAGTACATTTAGCCTGGTGAGACCATGACGCCAAAAAGGGACCTCTTTTGTAAGACATTTTAAAGGGAATCTGTCAGCGGGTGTATGCTGCCCTATCTGACGGCAGCGTAAAGTAGTGACAGAAACCCCGATTCCAGCACTGTGGCACGGACTTCGCAAAATTCACTTTATCTTCTGTGCCTGCCCAATGATTGACAGCTTTCAACCAATGCTCAGTATGGGGATATAGCGGTCAATCATCAGTGGGAGGGAAGCTGCAGGTCATCTATACACGCTGCAGGAGATAAAGTCCATTTTTTTTAACTACTAAAACACCGGAATCAGGGTCTCTATCTCTAATTTTTGCTGAGGGTCTCAATGACTATTTTATGCTACCCTTATATAGGGCAGCATCTACCTGGTGACAGACCCCCATTAATATACTGTACAGCGGCTTATAAGTCATCTTGGTCTCCTGCAACCATAGTAGACGTGACGACCACTAATGGCAGCCATCATAGTGCCCGCAACTTGCCTGAGACCCTAAAAACGTACCTAAATCTAGGGATGCACGATGCATCGAAACTGTTTCGATACTGTGCATCCCCAAACGGTTTGATACCGTTATTTCATGTATTTCGATACTAAGCATGAATGTATGATAGTATGAGAGTGTATTGCCGCGCTCCTGAGTCCTGACAAGTGCGCGCTGTCAGGATGATGCGATGCGGCCGGCACTGCACTAATGAGCGACAGTACTGAAGACAGAACATGGCGGGCGCACTACAAAACACCCCCAATTTCTGTCTTCAGGCCCTGAACCACGGCTTATTAGTGCAGCGCCGGCCACATCTCCTCATGCTGACCGCGCACGCACTTCCTGTCAGGAGCGGGGCAATGGCTGTATTACACAGTCGCAGCCCCGCTCTATAACGGCGGAGATCAGAGAAACCTCTCATCTCCACCGCTATTCCCCTGAATGCTGCCATCAAAGCAGACTGCAGCATTCAAGAGGAAGTGAGAAGGGGGATGCCCCTTGGATCGCGTCACAGGAATCCCTGTGACGCGATTGAGGGCCATACCATATATGGGCAGACAGCCCAGGGTCCATTGAAGGATGCCAGGGCTGTCCTACCATATTTCCTGTTGTTAGGGCATACTGAGGTATGTCCTAACAACTGCCTGTGTACTATCAGTATATAGATCTATGCCTGTGTACTATCAGTATATAGATATATGCCAGTACATTAAAGTTTAAAAATAAAGTAAAAACAAAGTAATATTCAATTTAAAAAAAATACACGTACGCCTTTTTTACAATAAACATTAAAATAAGTCTCAATACATAAAATATACACATATTCGGTATTGGCGCGGCCGTAATAACCTGACCAACAATTTTTTTGCATCATTTATGATGTGTGCGCTGTAAAAAAATAAAATAAATAAACACTGCTTTCTCTCACTTATTGTGAGGCACGAGGTGCGATGAATTTAACCTCCACGTGCCTCACATTAATAGTAATTAACCCCATCACGTACCTTACATATTAACCCATTATGACTGAGAAACATGATGGGGTTAATTACTATTAATGTGAGGCACATTCAAAATTCATCATCACACCTCGCGCGTCACATCAGAAAACGGAAGAACTTTATTTTTTTATTACTGTTGGCGAAGTATCGTTTTGGTATCGAAATCGCAATACTACACGAAGTATCGGTATCGAATTCCAAATTCTGGTATCGTGACATCCCTACCTAAATCTATGTGGAGTTTACACCTGCTGTTGTTTCATTTTCCCTACAGCTCTGTCTGGGTAAGTGCTAGAAATAATTTTGTTTCTGTCCTTCTTAAACCGGAACGATCTGGACAAAAAGCATCATCAGGTCCCCCAAGAGTTGTCACGACCGTGCTGTAGTGCATGAAGTTGTTAGAGGATGGATAAAGAAACAGGATGGTAAATGGTCAGATGAATAAAACATGTGATGACCATTAATAAACAATGCTGCATCCCGGGCTGCCATCTAGGAGGGCCTTCTGGAATAGCACTTTACCATTTATTGGGTTGGACTTGTTTATAGCTCATAAGCTATCCTCGTACTATTTATGGGCAGACGTGGACCACTGGCTCCGTATCACGTGTATTAAAAGTGTCTCGCAAGCGTGACAGTAGCTTCTCAACACAGCATATAATCATGGAGGGCAGTATGTAACTGCAGGAAGCCTTTATCATGTGATCCACATCAAAAGCTGTGATGGACTTGGTAGTCATATGGCGACTAGACTTAAAGGGGTTGTCCGAGATTTAATGACTTTGTGTTAATTGTAATTTATAAATGTAAATACATTGTAATAAACTTACATTTTCCAAAGTGGCGCCGTTTCCAGATCCTGCCGTGGGGAACTTGACGGGTGACGTCACTCTCTGCTGCTTTGTTGATCTTGAATTATTTTCCGGGTATACGACACGTCACTTGTGATGTGGTGTGTATCGGCTTGTTCTGCTTCACAGCCCGTAACGCGCATGCGCTGTCATTGCTGCTCTCGCGGTCCCTGCTGTTCTCGAGATAACAGCAGGGGCCGCGCATGTGCGTTACAACAGAACAAGCCGATACACACCACGTGACAAGTGATGTGTCGTATACCCGGAAAATAATTCAAGATCAACAAAGCGGCCAGAGCCAGTGCAGAGAGTGACGTCACCAATGAAGTTCCTGCCATGGGGCTCTGGAAACGGGGCCACTTTGGAAAACGTAAGTATATTACAAATGTATTTACATTTAGAATTTACAAGCATTAACACAAAGTCATAAAATCTCAGACCACGCCTTTAAGGATAAATATACCTGATCTGCTCTGTGTATTAATAAATTGGACAAAAAAGTAAATAAAAAAAAAAAAATCAGATAAAGTAAGGCCACGTTCACACATTGTGGATTCAGTCACAGTTTATGTCCGGAATCTGTGCCGAAATCCAGACAAAACCCACACTGTGATCGCCATGATTACGTTATGTGATTTTCATTTCTTGAACATGTTTTTCTTGTGAGTGGCTTATGTAAGAAGTATTTCTGCCGGCAATGCATGCGCATAGGGTATAATATGCCCAATTCAAACGCTTCTAAAAAAAAACTCGCTGAAAAGCCGCAGGTTAACTTCACTGAACCATGGAGTGAATTTGCTTGCGGATCCGCATGCTTTTCGGCAGCAGAAATCCAAGTTTCATCCGTGGATTATCTTCCAAAGTCCACAGTGGATTTTCCTAGTGTGCAAATGCCCTTAGACTTGAAAGGATAGAGTAGTACTCACTTGTACAGCTTTTTCCAGAGAGACCCTGGTATGCAGAAACCCTCATCAAATTCCACATCGCTCTCCTCAGACTCCTCTGCCGCAGCACGTTGCTCTGCCGCCTTAGCTTGCTGTTTCTGGTATTGCCTGAAAAAACAATACAGTTGAAACAGAGGATCTGTCACTAGTTTAGTAATGCCCTATCTAACGTAATAGGCTAATGTAATAGGCGCTGTCACACTGATAGAATACAAATAGAGATGACCTCCTTTTTTCAAAAAGAAAAAAAGAAACACAGACAAAGGTGAGGTTCATAACTAATTATCACTCTAGGTCGCCACAAATGAGGGAGATCTTCAAGAGATATTGGCCAATTTTACTTAGGCCTCATTCACACGGCAGGGTTTCCCGGCCGGGTGCCGGCCGTTCATAAATCGTCCGGCACCCGGCTGCATTAGAAATAATAGACCCCTAATGGGGCTATTCACACGACCGATTTTTTGACGGCCGGGAAAACCACCCGTCAAAAAATAGGACATGCTCTATTTTCGCCCGGGTACCCGGCCGCCCGGCTCCCATAGAAGTCTATGGGGCCGGGTAATACCCGGCCATCACCGGGATGTGTCCCGAGTGACGGCCGGGTTTCCCGGCGCTTGCGCTCTATCTCCTCCTCCTCACAGTGCAGAGTGCATGTGAGGAGGAGGAGTTGATGCCATTCTGACGAATGGCATCGCTGTACACGGTGTGGCAGGGCCGGGGTGTACAGCAGGTGGAGGGAGCGCTGCGCTGGCTCCCTTCTCCTGCTTGTTTTAAAAGAGCCCTGGCCCGGCGACACCTTCGATGGCGCCGCTAGCAGCTGCAGCAGCTGCTGCTACTACTGTAGCGACGCCACTATAGCAGAGCGGGGAGGTATCTCCCTGCTCTGCTATGTGCTAGCCGCACTTTAGCTCCTTGAAGGAGCGGAATCCCCGTGTGTTCGGGGATTCCGCTCCTGGACAGAGCGCTTGATGTCTCTGTCCATATCTGGGCAGTGACATCAGGGGAAACTCCTGAAGCGGAATCCCCGAACACATGGGGATTCCCCTTCAGGAGCTGCCGCTGATGTCACTGTCCGGATCTGCCCGGCCCGGCACGGATGCATAACTTTATGCAAACCGGCCGGGCAGAATGGCCAATTTTACCGGCCGGTACTTGGGCTCGGACGCGACCCGATCGTGTGAATCCCGCCTTACGGACCAAATTCTTGCAAACTATGTAACTAGGTATCCCAGTATCACTGCTAGACGTTCAAAAAATCTGAAAGATCATCTAGTGAGGAGCCACTATGACCCGATTACAAGAAAACATCCTTTCGGGACGAAGGGCGCGAAATGGGGGTGCTCCCCTTGCGGACGTTGTGTGGCATGTCCCAATATCGAGAGAACAACAACTTTCGCTAATGTGACAGGTACAAAAACATATACCATAACACATCCAATATCATGCACTACGAAGGCAGTAGTGTACTACGCAACTTGCCCATGCCCTAAAGTATATGTCGGTCTCACTTCAAGGGAACTAAAGGTGCGGGTAAGGGAGCATATGTCCGACATTAGACGAGCAGCCAACGAGGAAGCTGTGGAAACCTTAAAACCGATACCACGACATTTCAAGACACACCATTTCTGCGATCCAACCAAATTGAAGGTGAGAGGCATTGATCACATTGTTACCAATATGAGAGGGGGTGACATTAAACAAAGACTAGCACAATGTGAAGCACGCTGGATTTGGACCCTTGGGTCAATGCATCCACTGGGCCTGAATGAAGCCCTGAATTTCGCTCCATTTCTCTGAACCACTGACTCCTTGCGGGTCCAGGTTTTTTAACATGTTTTTAATTAAATTGTTATTTTATGTACATAATTGTTGTAATCTTGTTAACTACCCTCCATTTTGTCCTTTCAATTCTTTAAGGTACATAGACACGCAGCTATGTTTGGACTCATATACAGATGATATTAGAGGCCGTGGATACTGGAAAAGATCAAAATAGGATCCATGTTGTTCAATATGCATCTTTATGTATGCTCAATGGTCAGCTATCATGTATGACTTGTCCTTGTGTTTCACCTACACGGACATCCCCTGTTGGGAGATGAAAGTGGACTTCTATAGTTATTCATATTCACACACATATATTATTACTGTGATTTGCGTGCACACAATTTCTGTGTGAGCGTTCTCATGGACACATATTGCCATATAGAGCCTGGTTAGTGCATGTATATGTCCATATCTTTGATACATTGGTGGCGATTATCGTTACTATTAATGTATTTATAATCTCTGGTAATTATGCATGCAATATTCTTTATGCATCACTAACTTCCAATCTTATATTTAATTACCTTTTCGGATATGGACATATATCTTTGTACTATCCTTATTCGCTAATTGTCACAATTCATAATTATGGGTTTCTTTTCATTCACATGTTCTTTTAATGTGTGTTGTTCCTTTGTATATTTTTGTATGCCGTTTTTTTGTTACCATCGATCCCTTATGATACATATTGTATATTTATTTATTTATTTTTCTTGGATCGTCTGATTTATTTATTCATTCATTTACTTTATTTTTGTATGCACCGATTCACTTATAGTATTACCTATTGTCTCCATGAGACAGAGATTTTGTCCTGTAAACACTATTTTCTGCTGATATTGAGCATTGATATGATGCACCTTGCTAAATGTATGCATGTCCTTAGCGCCTCGATTTGTCCTATATGGATATACATACGTCTTTTCCTATGTTCTACACTTGCTGCCGTTTCTGTGTTCCCTTCATTGATCCAGGGGGAGGGGTGTGCGCTGGCTGTGGGTGGGGGAGTGGCTCACGCACCTTCGGCCGAGGCTCCAATCGCGGCGGGACGTGGGCGGCAGTGTCAGACACTGCCGGCTCACGTCCGCTGCGATGACTCGGATCCGGAAGTGGGGCAGTAGCCATCTTGCTACCCCCGGCCTGTCGCCATTAACCATCTCTCGCTGGCCTCACTGATTGGGATCACATTTGATTATACTAATATATAAGGGAGGGTCCCGCTGGGAAGACGCCACCCCAGGACGAAGGCATCTGCCGAAACGCGCGTCGGGTCTGGCGTCTCCTCCATGCGGTGATATGAATCCGGGTACGTACCATTACATTTGCTATCTGACTCTTTTGGCTGCTTATTGATTACATTTAGGCTATATCTTGGGCATATCAGCCCTCTGCATGTATTGCTATCTGACCTGTCTTTACTTGCTGTACTTTGACACACATGTATTGTGTCTTTCTCATAGGAAGCATATTGCCTCTGCACACCAGCACTAGCACCTTATATACACATTGTTCTCTATAAATCATGTGGATATTAGCCTACTACTTTTAACCTTAGCATCCATGTAATTGGGTCTCTCCATACATGTTCATATCCCACTAGTATTTTACATATCCTGCATGGGTTGACGCCTTTTTACATTGTATGACTCATTTTTTAATCGTTCATGTATTTGTTCATTAATAAAGATGTTTTTTCTATTACATATGATGTTTGAGTTGTACTTGACCATTTCCTCTATAGGTTGTTTAATACTAGTGAAGATTGCGTCCCAAAACTTTTATTAATTTAAGTTATGAGCTTTTTTTCCCCCTAAATATGCAAATTAGGCTATACTAGGTAAGTGGGTGTCGCCACCAGCGATTCTCCTGAGGTGGAGCTCCTCCCAGCCTCTGACTGTCCAATCAGTATGAAGCTGCTTCACACAGTGTGAGAGACTGAGGCTGGAGGAAAGGGGGATCACTTTAAGTCATATCTCGGGCTGTGGACCACCTAGGACAGTGGTTCTGGTGTCATATGAAAGTCGAGATTCTAATCTTTCATCAGGATTTCAGCTCTAGCGGTTAAACGACCGGAGGTATCACCGACTGAAAACACAGTCTGAAATGGAAGCTGTATACTATATTATCACTCTGTGTTGCTGGGGAGTGAAGGGGAGAAGCTGTATGCTGATTTTTCATACAGAAAACATTACACCGCCCAGAGTGAAAAGATTGAGTCACCTCCCATTTGGTAAGTACAGCCAAATTAGCATATTTAAAAAAAAAAATGCTCATAACCTTGCAAATAATAAACATTTTTTAAAACAAATCACACCGTAGTTACCAGCATCATAGCGCCTATTAGATTAGTTAGGAGATAGGGAATTAATAAAGTTGTGACAGATCATCTTTAAAGTGAATCTATCATTTTCAGTAGTACCGATTACAATTCAATCTACATGTTATAGCGCTAGCCATCTTTCCTACGCCATCTATTGGGCAATGGTGGTAGTAAAACTTTACAAATCAATCACTGAAAATACTGTGCCCGAGATCTATTTATCACATTAGGAAAAATGTGGTGAAGCGGATGCGTCTGAAAACATCCCAATATTGAGGCTAACCAGATATTATTTGTCAAGTTGTTATATGCATGTAATACAGCGCGTGCAGTACCGATCCATGAATCATCCTACCGTATGCGATGCCGGTACAGCCCGACGTCTCCATCATCTCTGCGCTGTCTACCCTTTGATGGACGAGGAGTCTCTTCATCTTCATCAGATTTTAGCAGGAACTCCGGATCTATGCCCTGACTGCGCGGCCTTTTTGTAACTCTTTTCCGCTGGAGAGGTTTTAGTTCATAGTCAGAGCAGGGGCTGTCATGCACGGCTTCATCCTCCTCCTCCTCCTCCATGCTCCGTTCTCTTTCATCGGGTGAATAAACCGACCCCTCACTATCATCTCCCTGACTGCCTTGTGCGGACAAGGGATCTGTTTTTTTCCGTGGGATTCCCGTCCTGCATCGAGTCTGCAAGGCTTTGTTCTGTAACTTTCTCATGTTTTTCTTCAACCTTTTCTCCGCAGATGGAATGGAGGTCATTTTTTTCACGGATTTCAAATCTCCGCCATCCTTCTTCGCTTCCGGCTTAATTCTCTCTTTTTTCAGCTTTTTAGGAGTAGAGGGACGTTTCCTCTGTGCTGCCATTTCTGCTTGATCGGCAAGATATTTCTCGAAATCCGAAGTGTCATTTAGCATCAGCTTTCTTGGTTTACGTTCCTCTTTTGGGGGTATCTTGGTGCCAAAGGGAGTCATCTGCCCTGTGCGGATGAGCTCTTCCCACTCATTATCTTGGGAGGGCATCAACATACTGCCCAAAGAAGTTGGCAAAGCATCTGATAAAACAAAGAAACATCTACGTGGATATGATTTACACTCTTCGCAGATTATACGGATACAGAGTTTGATAAACCAACGAGACACATGAACGGATGTTCAGGGCTCACCATCTTCAAGATCGTCTATCTGCTGCCGCTCAGGATCGCTGTCCTCCAGGTTGGCACCTAATGCTGCCCTAAGACGTCTCTGTTTAGCCTTGATTTTTTTCAGCTGCTGTTCCTGAGGGGGTAAAAAAACAGAGAAAGTCTTTTACAACGGCATGAGCAAATCTCTCATGATCAGATGCACAAGTTTACGCCACCATTTATGCCGACTCCACGTGCGTCAGACGGCCCTAGGGTCATTTCAAAGTATCGGGGGCAGCCTGTGCATATATAGGTTGCCTGGCAAACTCACCGCTAGTCATCCCTGTGATACTGACAGAGCCCCCCCCCCCTCACTTTACACCTAATGTATGCCACTGTGGACTATGGTGTACAAAAGGTCAAATGTTGGAGGTGAAAGGTTTCGCTGATATAGGTCGTTAGAGAAGAAGCTTCGGCTGCCGTTTTCTGTGTCTGGACGATCACTAAGACATAAACGTGCAGAGACGATCTCCTAGCCCAGACATATATGCCGCAGTTTAGGAAGATGGTTAAAAGACTTCTCCAGGATTGTGTCCATATTTAACGTAGATTAAAGGGGTTTTCCAAGCTTATGAAAAACAAAAGGACTATACGTGTCTGAATGCAATGCTCCCAACGTACAAGTATCACAAAGAGGGACAACGGTGCGTCCCGGCAAATTTTCTTATTTTGAGCCATGCCTCTAATCCCACCCGATCCCCGCCCATACACCCCCGCTTCAGCCCACGCAGTATCATGCTCAAATAGTGCCTCCTACACAGTATAATGCCCTAATAGCTGCCACCATTTAGTATACTGCCCCATAGATGCACCTATACAGTATAAAGCCAACAAATGCCCCCATACAGTATAATCCCCACATAGATGCCCCAATAGCTGCTCCATACAGTATATTGCCCCATAGCTTCCCCCATACAGCTTAATGCCCCCATACAGTAGAATGTCCCCCTAGCTGCCCTTATACAGTAGAATGTCCCCCTAGCTGCCCTTATACAGTAGAATGCCCCCCTAGTGCCAGTGCCCTTGTAGATAGTGCCTATGTAGACAGCAGTGCAGTTTTTCATGTCCGAGGTTGCTCACGCTCGTGTGAATGTAGCCTAACAGAGACATTTCAGCTACAGACAGTTCATTAGTGACTGATATTAGCTAGTATACAATTTTTAAAGACCGAAAAGCCATTTAACAATGACCTTCCGTTAGATGATGAACAGTCATTTAATAACGTCACTGTACTTCCAAGTGTGTTTGTATTTACTGTATCTCTTAGACACATTGATGAGACGTTATGGGCTGGACTGTGGTGACCGATGTTCGGGTGTCACTATTGTGCCACCATCTGCATAAAGGAGCTGCGGGAAGGAAGCAATGCCAAAGGGATGAGTATTTAGGCTCTCAGTATCTAACGTTAACAGCAGCCCTCTGAACAACGCTTACCATGGCCGAAACGTAGGCAGACACAATGCTAGCAAGTGGGCACATAGGGTATTATTACATATAGCGGCACGAATATTTTTAGTTCAGGGAGAACCTCATTAAAGGCTCCGTACACCATCAAAACCATTTTTCTAAATGAAGCAACATTGAAAATAATCTAGATTAAAAATGTCCTATCTTTATTTTGCCTACTAGGGCTGAGCAATTAATCGAAAAATAATTGAAATTCAGTGCAATTAAATCGACGAATTTCAGTTTCATCAATTATTTTCTCCTGTTTTAAACTGTATCTGGATCTTCAGGACACAGATACAGTTGAATCCAATGGTAGAAGAGGGAACCGTAATGACCCTGCTCTACTATTCACTACGTATCGCTGGACGCGGGGCAGTGACATCATCGCGTCTGTCTGCGCCGAGCTGCACAGACCAGAGGAGCAACAGGCATCTCCTCCACTCATCATTGGAACAGGGTTAGGTATGTATAATATATTTATTAGGCACTATTGGGGCTGTGTGTGGGCAGCCATGGGGGCATTATACTGTGTGGGGAGACCTATGGGGCAATATACGGTGTGGGGTGCAGCTATGGGGGCATTATACTGTGTGGGGCAGTGTCAGGGGGTATATTAGATACAGCAGGCTCAGGGGATAAATATTAATTCAATAGTGTAGCATGCAAAAGGGGTGTGGCCTAAAGAATTGTTCAATAATCGTAATCGATGTTATATGTTCAATTAATCGTGATTTTGATTTAGGTTATAATGGCCCAGCCCTAGCTCCTATACAGACTTATGCATCTCCCTGGTGACTGCAAACAAAACCTGTGAAAACGTATCCCGCTGCCAGGAAAAACAACCGATGCTGCTGCATGCTTCAGAGGCGGCCGCAGTGGATGTCAAAACTCCGCCCCCATCATTCACTGCTCTGGAGCTATTGGCTATAGCTCAAGGGATCCGACGTCCCCCTACTGACCGCCTTCAAGATACCGCGCCCCCGAAAGCGGGAGGAACTGAACTCCATCACATTATATAGAGCGGGTGGGCAGTGGTCATCTAGGTTTGCAGTCAGGTCTGATATGTATATTTGGCCACAGAGGGGTCATCTTTATAAAATATTTTTGAAGAAACTAGTTTTATATTAAGACAATGTTGTACTTTATGTTTACACAGAAGGATGATCACAATAAAATAAAAAATCCACACAAAACTTCACTAACTTTATTATGTTTCTGCCGCTTCACGGAGTCCAGTTTCCTGCTGATCTCTTTGCAGGTTGCAGCTTGCGGTAAAAGTTGATCAAGGATTTTGTTGATTTGCCTTAATGATGTGAGACAGGAGCTGTGAAGAAAAAAAATGAAAAAATAAAAACGCAATAGCAAATTTGGCCTGGTTGCGGCCTTCATTTTTAAAACTTCACCATAAACGATGATATTTGATGAATTTTAATCCATCTAAACTTAGCAGTACATATAGCGGCAAATCTTACACGTCTGAGGAAGCGCTTTTACAGATAACCGAAAAATGTCACGCTCGTACGTCTTTTTTTTATTATATATATTTTTTTATGACTCTGTGCTCACTACAATAGAACAATGCACAGGCTCCGTCTTACCGGTTGTATTCAGCGGCTTGTTATTTACATATAACAGATGGGTGACAACCAATCACAGGCCACCACTCGGCTTCCACAGATCTAATAAAAAAAAAAAAGTTCCCCGACTTCTGAAACCCACGTCTGCCTAGTAACGGCTCTTGCGCGTGTCCGTATCACAGTTCTGCGCACGAGCTGTATATTTCGTGCCAAGGACAGGATCGGATTCCCATCCTGGGAAATCAGGAAAGCCTTTCCCAAAGCCCCTTCTCTCAGGACGGGTTCATTTCAGTCATTGGCCCTAAATATATAGCGGTTGCACGGAGCTGTAATACGGACATGCGCACAAGCCGTTACAGTGATCGATCCCCTACTCTTATATCCGCTTAAAGAGGCTCTGTCAGCACATTATTAGTGGCCTGTCTCCTACATAAGGAGATGGGCGCTATAATGTAGGTGACAGCAGTGCTTTTTATTTAAAAAAACAATCTATTTTCACCACTTTATTACCGATTTTAGATTAATGCTAATGAGTTGCTTAATGCCCAAGTGGGCGTGTTTTACTTTAGACCAAGTGGGCGTTGTACAGGGGAGTGTATGACGCTGACCAATCAGTGACCAATCAGCATCATGCACTCCTCCCCATTTACTCAGCACATAGGGATCCCGCTAGATCCTTATGTGCTGTCTTATACGAACACATTAACAATACTGAAGTGTTTAGAGAGTGAATAGACCTTCCACGGGATGTCTATTCACAATCCCTGCACTTCGTTACGGTTTCTGTGGTAGTTACAGCAGAGGAAGCGTAATCTCGCGAGATTACGCTGTAGATGACAGGTTACAACGAGATCACGCTTCCTCTGCTGTAACTACCACAGAAACAGTAACGAAGTGCAGAGATTGTGAATAGACATCCCGTGGAATGTCTATTCACTGTTTAAACACTTCAGTATTGTTAATGTGTTAGTATAAGACAGCACATAAGGATCTAGCAGGATCCCTATGAGCCGAGTAAATGAATGGAGAGGAGTGCATGACGCTGATTGGTCACTGATTGGTCAGCGTCATACACTCCTCTGTACGACGCCCACTTGGTCTAAAGTAAAAACACGCCCACTTGGGCATTAAGCAACTCATTAGCATAAATCTAAAATTGCTAATAAAGTGGTGAAAATAGATCGTTTTATTAAATAAAAAGCATTACTGTCACCTACATTACAGCGCCGATCTCCTTATATAGGAGACAGGACACTTATAATGTGGTGACAGAGACTCTTTAACTAAGGAAATTTGCCAATAACGTTTTTTAGTTAAAATCTTTGTAGTCACTTGTCGAAATAAGACTATTCACATCTGCGTCATGATTCCCGTTCATAACAGATAGTAACAGCACCCGACCGATGCCATTCACATATGATGGGGTCCGGGAGGGTAATAACACCACTGCATGCGTCACTGTTCTTGCAATCAAATATGAAGGACCAAAAGTTCAAATCCCCACTTACCGTAACTCATCCTTAAGCTCTTGCTGTTCCTTCTCGGCTTCGGCGACTCGTGCAGCTCGACTGGCCTCGTTTATGGCATTGTCAACTTGCTGCAAGACTCCGCGCTCTAACACTTCTTGGTCGTACACCGCCAGGCCCAGACCCTGCAGTTCAAGGGCTTGCTCTTCTGTTTCCACAGCCTGGATCTGATGGCGATCAATCTGTAGGATGGACTGTAATGGTCTCGATGCCATTTCAGGAACATGTGGAAAATTAGAATGGCATGAACTGGTTGAGGGTCCATGGCCGACTTGTGGCTCTGCCAAGTCTGACGCCTCTGGTCGTTGCACCATGGGGGGAGTTTCCTCCGGCATTCTGTCCAGACAGAAAGAAAAGCAAATGCATGACTGTAGATTCCTGGTACAATGACAATGTATCAGCAATAACATCAGAAGCAGAGCGAGAATTCAGAGAGGCAGAAACAAAACCTTACACATTCCAATTTGCTGACTTTTTGTCCCTGGTTGTCTTGGGCTGGTGGTCAAGAGTAGTTAAGGGGTTAATAGTGGCAACCCCGGTGGTCTAGGGTAGTGTAGGGATCAACGCTAACACCCCTGATGGTCTAAAGCACTGAAGGGGTTAAGGACGTCAAACGTTTGATAAAAGGGGAATTTACTCTTTAACCCCTTTCCAACATTCGCCGTGTATATACGGCGGATGCCGGGCGGGAAAGAATGGAGCGGGCTGAGCCGGCTTCATAAGTTGCGAGCGTTGGCCGACAAATTACTGCAACAAGCGGGATGGTAGGTTACTATGATCCGAATTGTTTAACCCCTTACATGCCCAAGTCAATAAGTCGTTAGAAAGAAGGGGCAGCAGCCACCGACAGACCTTCGCCCCTCTTGTCGTAATCGTGGGGTGTCGATCCCCTAGGGGGACTAATTACAATGTATAATACAGTTAAAGAGGCTCTGTCACCAGATTTTGCAGCCCCTATCTGCTATTGCAGCAGATCGGCGCTGCAATGTAGATTACAGTAACGTTTTTATTTTTAAAAAACGAGCATTTTTGGCCAAGTTATGACCATTTTTGTAGTTATGCAAATGAGGCTTGCAAAAGTCCAAGTGGGCGTGTTTAAAAGTAAAAGTACAAGTGGGCGTGTATTATGTGCGTACATCGGGGCGTGTTTACTACTTTTACTAGTTGGGCGCTCTGACGAGAAGTATCATCCACTTCTCTTCAGAACGCCCAGCTTCTGGCAGTGCAGATCTGTGACGTCACTCACAGGTCCTGCATCGTGTCGGCCACATCGGCACCAGAGGCTACAGTTGATTCTGCAGCAGCATCAGCATTTGCAGGTAAGTAGCTACATCGATTTACCTGCAAACGCTGATGCTGCTGCAGAATCATCTGTAGCCTCTGGTGCCGATGTGTCCTCGCTCGTCTGACACGATGCAGGACCTGGGGAAGTGACGTCACAGCGTGATCTCTCGAGAACACGCTGTGTCTGCACTGCCAGAAGCTGGGCGTTCTGAAGAGAAGTGGATGATACTTCTCATCAGAAAGCCCAGCTACTAAAAGTATTAAAAACGCCCCGATGTACGCACATAATACACGCCCACTTTACTTTTAAACACGCCCAGTTGTACTTTTGCAAGCCTCATTTGCATAACTACAAAAATGGTCATAACTTGGCCAAAAATGCTAGTTTTTAAAAAATAAAAACGTTACTGTAATCTACATTGCAGCGCCTATCTGCTGCAATAGCAGATAGGGGTTGCAAAATCTGGTGACAGAGCCTCTTTAAATATAAATTTTATATATATACATATACAAAAAAAAATATTAAGAAGTAAAAAAAAAAAAAAAAAACCTTTCCCCATTTCTCACAAAAGCAATGTAAAAAAGTCAATACAAAAAACGCAACACAGAAAAAAAATAAAAATCTTATACTTACCCTGGAGTCTGTCTTTCATCCTCTTGGGATGTTTCATCCCATGTGACCGCTGCAGCCAATCACAGGCTGTAGCGGTGGTCACATAGGATGAAAAGTCATCCAAAGAGGCCGGACTGGATGACGTCAGAGGGCCGGCCTCCTCGGATGACTCCTCATCCCACATGACCGCCGCTGCAGCCAATCACAGGTCTCCCAGGATTAAAACGTCCAAAAATTCTTAAACAACGTTTAACATAAAAACTTGATTGAAATGGGTTATCCGGTATTGTGCAATGGATGGTCTGTTCTCAGGATAGGCCATCAATATCAGATTGGTGGACGTCCAACTCTCAGCAACCGACGCCGATGAGCTATTTAACCCCTTAGTGACCAGCCCATTTTAGGCCCTAATGACCAAGCTATTTTATTCGTTTTTCTATAGTCGCATTCAAAGAGCTATAACGTTTTTATTTTTTCGTCTACATAGCTGTATGAGGACTTGTTTTTTGCGGGATTAGTTGTACTTTTTAATAGCACCATTTTTGGGTACATATCATTTTTTTATTAACTTTTATTAACTTTTTTTGGGGGGGATTATAAAAAAAACCTGAAATTCCGCCATTGTTCTATGCGTTTTTAAACTGACGCCGTTCACCGTGTGACGTAAATAACGTTACCCTTATTCTATGGGTCGGTACGATTACGGCGATACCACATATGTAGAGGTTTTTTATGTTTTACGACTTTTGCACAATAAAAACACTTTTGAACTAAAATTATTTGTTTTTGCCTCGTCGCTTTCCAAGAGCCGTCATTTTTTTATTTTTCCATCAATGTAGTGATTTTTTGGACTTTTTTTCTGCGTGACAAGACGTAGTTTTGAATGGTACTGTTTTGGGGTGCATGGGACTTATTGATTCATTTTTATTATGACTTTTTTGGGGGGCAATAGAAAAAAATTGCAATTTCGCCATTGTTTTTTTTTACGGTTTTCACCTTGCGGTTTAAATTACATATTAACTTTATTAATGGAGTCATTACGGTCGCGGTAATACCATATATGTGTACTTTTATTTATTTTTTACACTTTTACTAAAAAAAAACATTTTATGGAAAAAAAAAATATTTATTTTTTTACTGTAATTTTTATTCATAATCTTTAATTCACATTTATTATTTATTTCATTAGTCCCACTAGGGGACTTTACTGTACGATCTTCAGATTGCTGCTATAATGCTTTGATATACTTCGTATACCAGAGCATTATTGCCTGTCAGTGTAAATCTGACAGGCAATCTGTTAGGACGTGCCTCCGGCGCGTCCTAACAGGCATATGTCCAGGGCAGACCTGGGGGCTTTTATCAAGCCCCCGGCTGCCATGACACCCCATCGGAGACCCGCGATTGCATTTGCGGGCCGCCGATGGGTGACAGAGGGAGCGCACTCCCTCTGTAAACAAGTTAAATTCCGCGGTCGCTATTGACGGCAGTATTTAATGGGTTAAACGGCCGTGATCGAAGTAAACTTCGATCGCGGGCGTTGGAGCAGGAGCTCAGCTGTCATCAGACAGCAGAGCCCCGGCTCCTGCCTGAACGGGAGACCCGTGCAGGACTTAGACTAGGCTCACGTGAAAAGGCATCAGGCTAGCCTAAGGCCCCTTAGTGACCAACGTAAAAAGGCGTATTGTTGGTCACTAAGGGGTTAAAGAAGTTGCGGCAGTCCGGCGAGTGACGCTTCCCCTTCATTGCTAACACTGTTCCGTCACATTCGTAGACTTTCAGCCCGTACTCCAGTTGCTCGACTTTCTGAGAAAATACAATCAGAAACCAAGCGGCTCAGCGCTCGCCCAAGCGCTTCTGCCGTTTCGTTTTAGCGATCGGTGGGGGTCCCAGTGCTCAGACCCGCAGCGATCAAAACTTCTGACATGTCACAAAGTTTTCGAAAGTTTCGTTACCCTTTAAAAAAAATTTACATTTATAGAAAAAAAAGTGTACAGTTGAAAAAAAAAGCGTTTAAAAGAAAAATACACGTGGTATCGCTGAAATTGTAACGACCCGTACAATAAAGGTAACATGGTATGTAAAACACACGGTAAACGATGAACCCAAATAACTCAAATCAATGCAAAAGCCAGGTGTGGTGTGAACAGAACATTTGTATGTTTGGATTGATGCCCAGCAGCAGAAAGCAGGTGACACCCACCAGGGCACTGCTGATGGTACAGCGACAAGTGGTCACCGTGACAAGATCATCGAGTCAAGTTCTAACCATAAACAGGAGATTTCTGTTGACGGATCCTATTGATTTCAGTAGAATTAACTAACAATCGCGTGTCTATTAAAATAGCCTGACATAGGGTGGAAAGTACACAGCGTATCCACCCTGCTCGCCGCAGGGAATTCCGGACGAAAAAAAAAACACCCCAAATCGCGGTGTAATTTTTCGGCCGGAAAGTCAGCTGCGGAAAATAGCAGGTTAAAAAAAAAAAGTTTCATACTTCCCCGTAACCATGGTGACGCATCCCTCTTGGAAAAACGCTTCATCCCACATGACTGCTGCGGTCTATGATCAGCCTTTGTTTTTTTTCTCAGTTTACGATTTTTGTGGCGGGGAAAGTCGCAACTTCTATTAGTTGCGGGTTTTACCTTCCCATTGAATTCAATGGGAAAAACCCGCAAGAGAAAAGCAGCGATCACTCAAATACAATTGACATGCTGCTTTTTTTTCCACGAGCGACGAAAAGCCGTCCGGGAAAAAAACAAACTTTTTTTTTACGCTGATTTTGACGCAATCTCCGTGTCAAAATCAGTGCCAAACGTTGTGTGAACTGAGCCCTTGGCTATGTTCACACAGGGCAGATACGCTGCGTAGAAGTACACAGCCTCTCCGTCCTGGCACTGGCAGGGATTTCCACCCAAAAAACAGCTCCAAATTCGGGTGCAGCTTTTCAGTCGGCACGTCCGCTGCGGAAATCCTATAGCACATGTGGCTGCTGCAGTAGTCACATGGGATGAAACGTCACCCCAGGAGGCAGGACTACGCTCCGAAAAGGGGGACCATGACGGTTTTTATTCATTCCAACTTTTAAAAAAAAAAAAATATTTAATTTGAGATTTTTGTGGCAGAATCGAAGCGTTTCTGCCACAGAAGTCGCAACACACGGCTCTTTGTTGCGGGTTTTATTTCCCCATTGAATTCAATGGGGCGGTAAAACCCGCAACAAATAGCAGAAGTTGCGGTTTTTTTTGCAGCGAGGGGGGTTTCGCAACGATTCCGCCGCAAAAAATGCAACTCTGCAAAAAAAAAAGTTGTACTGAGGCCCCATGCGCACGACCGTAAAGTCTCCGTAATTGCGGGTCGTGATACCAGTTGCGGAATATCCGCAGTATTTACGCAACGTGTGAACTGACCCTTCTTTTATTTAGATTTTTTTTTGTACCACCCACGTGACCCGAACAATGACGTTTAATTGACCGGCCTACATACAATGGCTGTGAGCTTATCCGGCTCTTTTGCTACACTACAACGTGCCAGCCACAACCCGCAGTACCGCTCCCACATGGAGAAAACATTCACTCGCTGCCCGGTCACCTAGTCGCTGCAGGGGCGGACATTTCTCCAGCGCACGGCCCGGCGCCGCTCTGCTTCCGTGTCTCTGTCCAGCAGCTTACGCAACTTCCGGCCGTGACGTCACGCGCATGCGCAGTTTCCTCGTGAGCGGCGGTTCTGAGTTGGGGGATGCCGCTCAGTGCTGGTGATTACGAGTGGCGCGTCTTGTCCGTGCACAGCGCAGAGTGAAACCGGCTACGTGTGTAATGTGAAGCTGAATATCAACAAAGGCATCGCTAGCAGGTCTAACGGGGAACACATATTTTCCAGTGCTAGGCTGGGTTCACACAATGCGCGAGTCGCGGCAAAAAAACAAAACGCATTTTGACCGCAACGTGAAAACTAGGCAATAAAAGTGTTGCAGCTGTGCCATATTTGCCCAGATGGTGTCCAAACGTTGCGGATCGGTGACTAGAGTGCCATAGGGCAGCTGCAGAGTACCTGGTACTGTGCCCACTCAGAAACAAACAGTGGCAACCAACAGTACTGTATAATAAAGGGGTTTCTCCTATAGGTATGGATTTTGCTAGTGCCCCACCCCAAATAATATGCCCCGTCATGAATAGGTATAGCATCCTGCTAAGTTGTATTCTTAGGGTAAGTTCACACAGTGCGTATACGTTGTGTAAGAATACACAGCGTATCTGCCGTGGACGCCGTAGGGAATTCTGGCCGATAAACCGCACCAAATTGTGGTGCAATTTTTCGGTCAGAACGTCCCCTGCGGAAAATAGCAGGTAAAAAAAAAAATCCAGGTAGTCGTTTTGAAAAGTGGACTGTAAAGCCCTATAGCAGGCGTCTGTAGCACGGCCCGAAGATCCACAATGACCGGCCATGTGACAATGAACTATAAAAGCTGTGGCAGCATGGTGATGACAACCTGTGACATCGCCATGGTAACCGGCGCAGGCAGATGACATCACCGTTCGGTGGCAGATTTAGGGAGACGTCATCCTCCAGACCATGCCTGAGCCTCCGGTTAGTTCGTTCATGTTCTATTCTGTGGATTTGACATCCTGAAGCCCCATGCACACGGCCGTGCCCATAATCACGGTCCGCGATTACGGGCACGGGTGGCCATGGACAGTACATACATACAAAGTATGGGAGCACGGTTCGTAATAAGCAAAAGATAGGACATGTCCTGTCTTTTGCGGAGGCTTTCTACGGCTTGGACACCTTCGTTCAAATATACGGGAAGGAGTCCGTGGTCAATAGAAGTGAATTGGTCCGTAATTGCGGACAGAATTTACGGTGGTGTGCATGGGGCCTAACCCTGGGGATGAACTTGCTCCACGATCACACGACGCTCCTGTCTTGCTCTTTCGGAGCTTTGCTTGCTGCCCGGCTGTGTATTGACGCCAGCTCCGTTTCCTGACTATGGCTCGCTCATCCGTAGTAGTTATGCCCAACTCGGACTTCCTCCCCGGTTCTATTTCTTGGCTATCCTGATCTCATCCACTCTACACTACTTTGGTTACGGATGTCCAATCAAATACTCCGGGGGCGACAAACTGCGGGATTAAACCTAGAAAGCTCTGATCTCCGTGAGGCAGTTGAAGGGTGAAGAACAGGAGGGTTCCTTAGACTATGTGCCCTGTTTTTGCCAAACTGGTTGCAGCATGGAGGTTCCACTGCCTCAGTGACCCACATAGGATTTATTTAGGGCCAACATATTCCACAGTACATTACAGAGTTGTTGGGGAAGTCATGGCTCAAAATATATTAGACTGAAATTTTAGACGAGTGTTCCAACAGACACTCCCTCCGGGAATTTATCCAGATCATATCGATATATATCGGAGAGAAGTAAGAGACACAGACACTGCTTGTAGGCTCAAAAATACTCCTCTGAGGTTTATTGCCAAAAACAATTACAATAATATCTTTCATAAAAGAGGAATAGGCTTGAGGTTAACCAATCATTTACATTGTAACAATAACTCTGATTCAGCCAATAGCATACAATGAGAATATTTCATATTGAGCCAATCACAGACATACAATACATTTCAAATGTAATATTATAATTTTTCATTAGATGCTTGCGTCAGACTTAACACCTGCAAATTCTCTACAATGAAGGATTGTAGGAGTTTATTTAAATAGAGACAAGTAATAAGGAATGAATATCTTCATGTCTGGGTGTTCAGCCAGACCGCTAACTGCTTACTTATCAAGGCTACAGAAAGAACATTGCGAGATTATATATTTGTGAAATGAGGGGGGGGGGGGGGGGGGGTCATTGCAGGTGGAATAGAAATTACATCTCTGCATGATCCGGCATCCCGCTCGATAATTCCTAATCCCATTTAACCCCTTAAGGACCGGGCCATTTTGCACGTTAATGACCAAGGATTATTTTTCACGGTCGCATTCCAAGAGTCATAATTTTTTTTTTATTCCGTCGACATAGCCGTATAAGGGCTTGTTTTTTGCGGGACGAGTTGTATTTTGTAATTGTACCATTTTTAGATGGTTATAATATATTGATTAACTTTTATTAACTTTATTTTAGGAGAGTATTGAAAATAAACAGCTATTCCAACATTGATTTTCACGTTATAAATTGACGCCGTTTACTATGCAGCGTAAATAACATGTTCACTTTATTCTATGGGTCGGCACGATTACGGGGATACCAAATATGTAAAGGTTTTATGTTTTCCTACGTTTGCACAATAAAAACCCTTTTAGAAAAAAATTACTTGTTTTTGCATCGCCGCATTCCAAGAGCCGTAACGTTTTTATTTTTCCGTCAATGTGGCCGTATGTGGGCTTGATTTTTGCGGGACAATGTGTAGTTTTCATTAGTACTATTTTGGGGTACATAGGACTTATAGATTAATTTTTATTTATTTTTTTATGGGGGGAATGGGAGAAAAGAACGAATTTTGGCGTTGTTTTTTGCGTTTTTTTTGGACGCCGTTCATCCGGCAGTTTAAATAATGTGTTCATTTTATTGGTCAAGTTGTTACGATCGCGGGGATACCATATATGTGTATGTGTTATTTGTTTTGACACTTTTACTAAATAAAACCACTTTTTGGGCAAAAAAAGTAGTTTTATTTGATTTTCACAGTAATTTATTTTTTTTTTTTTCCACAAACTTTATTTAACTGATTGACATATTTTTTTTTTAGTCCCACCAGGGGACTTCACTATGCGATGTGCTGATCGCATATATAATGCTTTGGTATACTTCGTATACCAAAGCATTATTGCCTGTCAGTGTAAAACTGACAGGCAATCTGTTAGGTCATGCCTCTGGCATCGCCTAACAGGCAGTTGCGGAAGACAGACCTGGGGGTCTTTGTTAGACCCCCGGCTGTCATGGAAACCCGACGGCGACCCGCGATTTGTTTGCAGGGGCGCCGATCGGGTGACAGAGGGAGCTCCCTCCCTCTGTCAAACACATTAGATGCCGCTGTCACTATTGACAGCGGCATTTAATGGGTTAAACTGCCGGAATCGGAGCGCGCTTCTATTCCGGCAGTTGCAGCAGGAGCCAGGCTGAGTATAACAGCCGTGCTCCTGCTGCTGATTGCGTGGGTACAGTGATAGTACCCGCGCCATCACAGGACGGATATATCCGTCCTCCTGCGCGAACTAGCAGCTGCAGAGGACGGATATATCCGTCCTTCGGCGTTAAGAGGTTAATACAGGGAATATAAGCAATTGGACCATCCATCGCAGAGTCTGATAATCCGGCCATATAGTGGATGTTTCTGACAATCAGAAGTCTAGAAGAGATTTACAATATGTCGTGGGACATCCGACCGTGTGTGGCCAGCTTTACAATCCAAGGATGCAATGACATAAAAAAGGACAATATAAAACAAAGGAGCATCTGCTAGCAATAAGGAGAGGACCCTGCTGGCTAGAATCACCAATCTGAAGAAAATATGGAGGGAGACAGCAGCTGGTCACCTGACTAGTATCTGTGCACATTGATAATGTAACGGCCGCGGACCCTCGTCCTGACTTACCCTCTGACGGCCATGGACGTGTGAGTTCTCGGAGGCATCTCCCTCCTGAGAGACTCCGGCACTCACTTTCTGGTCCGGACACTGTCTCCCGCAGGGCGCGCGCACGGCCTTAAAGGGCCAGCGCGCACACAGTTGCAGAAAATCTGCAATTAGCGCAGAATGCTGCTGGACTATAAAAGGGGCTCTGCCCTCTTGACCATTGCCTGAGCGTTGTTGTGTTAGCTAAAGTTTGTCATTGCAAATGGTCTCCTAGTGTTTTCCAGTTCCCAGTGTTACCCGTTCCTTCTGCCTGTACCCTGTATCCCGTGCTACCGTGTCTCTGTGCATTCAAGAGTGGAAGTCGCGTTGTGTCTTCTGCTGCATCTATTGTGTCACACCCCGCCAGGTGTCTGTCTACTTTCAGAGCCTCATCTTAGCCTGAATCCACCGCTACTGTCTACATTGCCTCAGGTACCCTTTCTGGACTACATACATTGTATTGTACCTGGCCAGCTGCTATCCCGCTACGCGTTACGGCCCAGTGGGTTCACGTCCCACGCAGTGACAGATAAGCTGATAACTTTGGGGCAAGTCAACTCACAGGATCGCCATCTTCTTGGTAAGATGGTTCGCATACAAAGGAAGTTCACTCCCACACAGAGTATTTAGTACAACTAGCGTCCGCCAGCTTTATTATCTTCTCAAGCAGAAAAAGACCCATAAAAGGCTCTAAGCCCAATGCCCCGCACCTCAAAACACACGTTTGTTTGTTACCAGAACTTCCTGACTCCCACAGGCTGGCAATATCTGTCTTCCCCCTGGCTGGGAACCCTGTGGGGAGAGCGTACAGCTTATTCATTGAGCTCTCCCAGCTGACACCTAATAAAGCATGGACCGCCTGGATACAGCGACAGCCCACCCATCTTTCACCCAATCCAGCAAACCAGGTTTTAGACTCGACCCGCATCTCAAGAAAATGCGTCCCTCTACCCTACCCATCCTCATTGCCGTAAATACGCCAATTTAGTGGCACAAATATGCCACCCCAGCAGCTGCACCGCCAAGGTATAGTTGGCAGTAACATCCCAGCTAGTGTCTAATTGTATGTTACAAGTTGCAAGCCTCATCCAAACTTCAGCTAAGGGCATCTTACTATTTTGGCAGGATAAGAGGTACATACTTCAATAGGACAGGCACAGCGAGCACTTACAATTCATAGGCCCGTTACGACATTATACATTGAACAGCCGGAGATTTGTAGACTTCATACTTGTGCATATTGGATGACACTTGAATGTTGCTTTGTAATATCTGTGTATTAAGTGTCGGTATTACACTTGGACATACGACATACAAGAATTAGTGCAGCTGCAAGTTGGATGTTGGCAGCCCACTAATGTATCCTGTACTAGGAATCGACATAAAAGCTCATGAAAGATGGTGCCCTAGCCACAAATCGGTAATTAAAAGCTAGGAGCCTCGGTCTTACTCTGAGATTTAGAGGGGATCAGAACAGGCACTGCCTGGGCTACGAAAAGCGGAAAATCCTTGCCAGTAAAAGAAGCGCCCCTTGGGTGCTGAAAAATCACAAGCAGATGTGGAGCATCCTAATTATAAAAAGATAACAATCGAGGATAGAGAAGAAGCTCAAGAGAACTAGAACTAGAATAAAAGCTACATGTAAAAAAGACTACTACGGGTAAGTGTAATCCAATTGTCCTGATGCCATATGCAGGGACTTCTGTTGTGGTCCAATGGGATCGGAAATCCTGGTCTAGAACACACGTGTAAAACGTATAGCCTCGGACCTGAGGACCTCACGGTGCCACTTTGTTTGGTCTGAGGCAGGAGTGGCAGTCGCAATGCACAGAATGCGATATTCACTTATTAACTTATTTAGCCATTAATCATAGGCA
Source organism: Rhinoderma darwinii (assembly GCF_050947455.1). Taxonomy (NCBI): domain Eukaryota; kingdom Metazoa; phylum Chordata; class Amphibia; order Anura; family Rhinodermatidae; genus Rhinoderma; species Rhinoderma darwinii. Next base: position 81,968,834 of record NC_134697.1, on the reverse strand, counting down.
TTACCATTAATAAACTCCTTGAATCGGCTGCTTTGGCCATGCCAAATGTGTATGTTTTACATTAGGTGACCTATACCTAATAAACTTTATTTGATTAAAGAAGTTATCCCATTAATAATTTCTATACCAAAAGTCCAGACGTGCTGTTAATACCTGTTTTTAAGTATTTTTTTTATTTTTTTTGCTTCCCTCTATCCCCCCTGGTGCTCCTGCTGATCTGTGCTATTGATAGAGGGGCTTTGAACAGAATCAGTCTCCCTCCCTTTTTAGCTGCTGACCATATAGTCCCTTCTTACTCTCCCTGCAGATATGTAACATGAGATCCACAATAGTAATGGTAGAAACCATCACTTAGAAACCAATGAAATAAATTATATACAACAATAAAGAGTAGGCATGTGCTGTATTCATATCTGCTGTCAGGATACAGAGCTTTATAATCCTAAAAAGCTGAGAAGTGTCTACAGCTATACTGCCATGATACTGCAAAGCTCCTTCCCTGACAAGCTGGTCAGAAAGCTATTTCTCCGTGAACAGAGAACTGGCTGTGGGGAGAGTGACCGAGCATGCGTGTCCACTAGCAGTCAGCTCATTAAAGAGGCTCTGTCACCAGATTTTGCAACCCCTATCTGCTATTGCAGCAGATAGGCGCTGCAATGTAGATTACAGTAACGTTTTTATTTTAAAAAAACGAGCATTTTTGGCCAAGTTATGACCATTTTTGTAGTTATGCAAATGAGGCTTGCAAAAGTCCAAGTGGGTGTGTTTAAAAGTAAAAGTCCAAGTGGGCGTGTATTATGTGCGTACATCGGGGCGTTTTTAATACTTTCACTAGCTGGGCGCTCTGATGAGAAGTAACATCCTCTTCTCTTCAGAACGCCCAGCTTGTGACAGTGCAGATCTGTGACGTCACTCACAGGTCCTGCATCGTGACGGCACCAGAGGCTACAGTTGATTCTGCAGCAGCATCAGCGTTTGCAGGTAAGTCGATCTTACCTGCAAACGCTGATGCTGCTGCAGAATCAACTGTAGCCTCTGCTGCCGATGTGGCCGTCACGATGCAGGACCTGTGAGTGACGTCACAGATCTGCACTGTCACAAGCTGGGCGTTCTGAAGAGAAGAGGATGTTACTTCTCTTCACAGCGCACAGCTAGTAAAAGTATTAAAAACGCCCCGATGTACGCACCTAATACACACCCACTTGGACTTTTACTTTTAAACACACCCACTTGGACTTTTGCAAGCCTCATTTGCATAATTACAAAAATGGTCATAACTTGGCCAAAAATGCTCGTTTTTTAAAAATAAAAACGTTACTCTTATCTACATTGCAGCGCCTATCTGCTGCAATAGCAGATAGGGGTTGCAAAATCTGGTGACAGAGCCTCTTTAAGTGTACGTACACATTGCTATATACTTTGAACACCAGGTGGCACCATACTATATAAGTATATATTATATAAATGTCATAACTCTTCACTGGATAGGTTTTTTTTTAACAGCATGTACACCATTTACATTATGTTTTTGTCCTACGTTCAATACATACGTTGGAAAAATCTTTTGGCATGTACGTTAAACGTAAGCTGTGGCAGATGCCTGATAGTGGCATATGTTTCCCATAGATTATAATAGCATCCGTTTAACATATACGCCATGAACGTTCATGACCTTTTCATGACGTTTACATTAACCCCTTCAGGACTGAGCCACTTTTGGACCAAATGACAGAGCCTCATTTTTTAAATCTGACGTGTGTTACTTTATGTGGTAATAACTCGGGAATGCTTTTACCTATCCAAGCGATTCTGAGATTGTTTTCTCGTGACATATTGTACTTTAAGTTAATGAAAAAATTTGGTCGATATATTCAATATTTTTGTGTGAAAAACACCAAAATTTTGAGAAAATGTGCAAAAAATTAGCATTTTCTAAATTCAAATGTATCTGCTTGTAAGACAGATCGTTATACCAAACAAAATAGTTACTAGCTAACATCCCCCATATGTCTACTTTATGTTTGCATCGTTTTTTGAACATCCTTTTATTTTTCTAGGACGTTACAAGGCTTAGAACTTTAGCAGCAATTTCTCACATTTTCAAGAAAATTTCAAAAGCCCATTTTTTTAGGGAACAGTTCAGTTGTTAAGTGGCTTTGAGGGCCTTATATATTAGAAACCCCCACAAATCACCCCATTTTAAAAATTTCACCCCTCAAAGTATTCAAAACAGCATTCAGAAAGTTTTTTAACCCTTTAGGCGTTTCACAGGAATTAAAGCAATGTAGCGGGGAAATCTACAAATTTCATTTTTTTGGCAGAAATTCCATTTTAATCCATTTTTCCTGTAATACTGAAGGTTTTTACCGGAGAAGCACAACTGAATATTTATTGCCCTGATTCTGAAGTTTTTAGAAATATCCCACATGTGGCCCTAGTGCGCTACTGGACTGAAATACCGGCCTCAGAAGCAAAGGAGCAACTAGAGCCTTTTAGGGCCTTCCTTTTCTTAGATTATATTTCAGGCACCATGTCAGGTTAGAAGAGGTCTTGTGGTGCCGAAACAAAGGAAACACCCCAAAAAATACCCCATTTTGGAAACTAAACTCCTTGAGGAATTCATCTTGGGGTGTAGTGAGCATTTTGACCTCACAGGTGTTTCATAGATTTCATTAGAATTGGGCAGTGAAAATGAAAAATGACATTATTTTCCAATGCCATGTATTTTTACCTCAAAATTTTTAATTTTTTCAACAAATAAATGAGGAAAAGCACATGCCATAAATTGTTAAGCGGGTTCTCAAGAATACCCCGTATGTGGTCATAAATTGCCGTTTGGGTACACTGCCAGGCTCAGTTGGACCACCATTTGGCTTTTGAAGCGCAGATTTTGCTTGGTGTATTAGTGGTATTTCAGCTTATAATGTGGGGGCATATGTGAGCTGGGCGGAGTACATCAGGGTATATGTAATATGTGTGGAGTACATCAGGGTATATGTAATATGTGAGGAGTACATCAGGGTATATGTAAGCTGGGCGGAGTACATCAGGGCATATGTAAGCTGGGCGGAGTGCATCAGGGTATATGTAAGCTGGGCAGAGTACATCAGGGTATATGTAATATGTGAGGAGTACATCAGGGTATATGTAAGCTGTGAGGAGTACATCAGGGTATATGTAATATGTGAGGAGTACATCAGGGTATATGTAATATGTGAGGAGTACATCAGGGTATATGTAATATGTGAGGAGTACATCAGGGTATATGTAATATGTGAGGAGTACATCAGGGTATATGTAATATGTGAGGAGTACATCAGGGTATATGTAAGCTGGGCGGAGCACATCAGGGTATATGTAATATGTCAGGAGTACATCAGGGTATATGTAAGCTGGGCGGAGTACATCAGGGTATATGTAAACTGGGCGGAGTACATCGGTATATGTAAGCTGGGCGGAGTACATCAGGATATATGTAATATGTGCGGAGTACATCAGGGTATATGTAATATGTGAGGAGTACATCAGGGTATATGTAATATGTCAGGAGTACATCAGGGTATATGTAAGCTGGGCGGAGTACATCAGGGTATATGTAAACTGGGCGGAGTACATCAGGGTATATGTTAGCTGGGCGGAGTGCATCAGGGTATATGTAAGCTGGGCAGAGTACATCAGGGTATATGTATACTGGGCGGAGTACATCAGGATATATGTAAACTGTGCGGAGTACATCAGGGTATATGTAAGCTGGGCGGAGTACATCAGGGTATATGTAAGCTGGGCAGAGTACATCAGGGTATATGTAAGCTGTGAGGAGTACATCAGGGTATATGTAAACTGTGCGGAGTACATCAGGGTATATGTAAGCTGTGAGGAGTACATCAGGGTATATGTAAGCTGGGCGGAGTACATCAGGGTATATGTAATATGTGAGGAGTACATCAGGGTATATGTAAGCTGGGCGGAGTACATCAGGGTATATGTAAACTGGGCGGAGTACATCAGGGTATATGTAAGCTGGGCGGAGTACATCAGGATATATGTAATATGTGCGGAGTACATCAGGGTATATGTAATATGTGAGGAGTACATCAGGGTATATGTAATATGTGAGGAGTACATCAGGGTATATGTAAGCTGGGCGGAGTACATCAGGGTATATGTAAACTGTGCGGAGTACATCAGGGTATATGTAAGCTGGGCGGAGTACATCAGGGTATATGTAAGCTGGGCAGAGTACATCAGGGTATATGTAAGCTGTGAGGAGTACATCAGGGTATATGTAAACTGTGCGGAGTACATCAGGGTATATGTAAGCTGTGAGGAGTACATCAGGGTATATGTAAGCTGGGCGGAGTACATCAGGGTATATGTAATATGTGAGGAGTACATCGGGGTATATGTAAGCTGGGCGGAGTACATCAGGGTATATGTAAACTGGGCGGAGTACATCAGGGTATATGTAAGCTGGGCGGAGTACATCAGGATATATGTAATATGTGCGGAGTACATCAGGGTATATGTAATATGTGAGGAGTACATCAGGGTATATGTAAACTGGGCGGAGTACATCAGGGTATATGTTAGCTGGGCGGAGTGCATCAGGGTATATGTAAGCTGGGCAGAGTACATCAGGGTATATGTATACTGGGCGGAGTACATCAGGATATATGTAAACTGTGCGGAGTACATCAGGGTATATGTAAGCTGGGCGGAGTACATCAGGGTATATGTAAGCTGGGCGGAGTACATCAGGGTATATGTAAGCTGGGCGGAGTACATCAGGGTATATGTAATATGTGAGGAGTACATCAGGGTATATGTAATATGTGAGGAGTACATCAGGGTATATGTAATATGTGAGGAGTACATCAGGGTATATGTAATATGTGAGGAGTACATCAGGGTATATGTAATATGTGAGGAGTACATCAGGGTATATGTAATCTGTGAGGAGTACATCAGGGTATATGTAATATGTGAGGAGTATATCAGGGTATATGTAATATGTGAGGAGTACATCAGGGTATATGTACACTGTGCGGAGTACATCAGGGTATATGTAAGCTGGGCGGAGTACATCAGGGCATATAATAGGATGATGTAATAATGGGGTGAATGAAGAATCCATGGATTGGTGTGGTCGCTTGGAACCAATCCTTTATACACAGGCCGGGTTTATTGGGTATTATACAAAATATCTGCGCTCCAGTATTGCCTTATATTTGACTTCTTCACTAGCCCTATAAGTCGCACAAGGCCCTAAAGTTTCCTCATCTCCGCTGCGTCTACGGGGTCCACCTGTGGGGTCCAGCAAATGACGATGTGGGGTATTTAGCGAAACTGTACTGGACCTAAAAATTAGTCTGGGCCGTCATTTAGCATCATTTTGCACCATTGCGTTTTGAGAGTTATAACGTGTTATTTTTCCGGTGACGGAGCTGTGTGAGGGCGCGTTTTTTGTGGAACGAGCTGTAATTTTTATTGGTTCCATTTTGGGGTACATGCAATTTTTTTATCACTATTTATTCCATTTTTTGGGAGATGAGGAAACCAAAAAACAGCCATTCCAGCACGTTTCTTTTTTGTTTTTTTTACAGTGTTCACCGTGCAGTATAAACAACATGTTCACTTTATTCTGCGGGGCGATACGATTACAGCGACACCAAATTTATATTGTTTTTTTACGTTTCACTGCGTTCCCAAAGTAAAAATACTCTTCTAAAAAAATCATGTTTTAGTGTCGCCATTTTCTGAGAGCCGTAACTTTTTTATTTTTTCGTTGATATCGCTGCGGGAGGGCTTGTTTTATGCGTGACGAACTGTAGTTTCTATTGGTACCATTTTGCGTTACTTGCAACTTTTTGATCACTTTTTATTACATTTTTTTTGAGACAAGATGACCCAAAAATAAAATGCGGTCATTGTTTTTTATTAAAAAAATTTACGGTGTTCACCGTGCGGTAAAAATAATGTGATATTTTTATAGATCAGGCCGTTCCGAACGCGGCGATACCTATTATGTATAGTTTTTTTTTCATATTTTCATGTTTTTTTAATAATAAAGGAGTTGATCAGGGAAACAGGGCAAGTGTTGTTTTTATTATTTATTTATTATTTATTCACTTTTATTTATTTATTTTTCTCTCACATTTTTTTTTACATTTTTTACTTTTTCTTTTACACTGACCTGGGGACTTGAAGATCTGGTCTTCTGATCTCCGCTACGATGCACTGCACTACTTATGTAGTGCAGTGCATCGTAACTGTCACTTTTCATTTGACAGTTAGCGTATTAGGTCCTGCCTCGGGCAGGACCTAATAGGCTACCGTACCTGGGCAACCAGGAAGCCTAGTAACGGCTTCCTGGTTGCCATAGCAACAATCGCCACCCGCGATCCACCGTGGAGGGGCCCGGGGGTTACAGAGGGAGCTCCCTCCCTCTGTAAACCACTTCAATGCGGCGGACGTCATTGACAGCCGCATTGAAGGGGTTAAATGGCTGCGATCGGCGGTAACAGCCATTGCAGCGGCATGTCAGCTGTGTATAACAGCTGACAGCCGCTGAAGATAAAGCGCGCACAGCTCCTGTGCTCGCTTTATCTGCAGGGCGTAACTGTACGCCCGTCTGCGGGAAATCACTTTGATTTCGGACGTACAGTTACGCCCAATCGCGGGAAGAGGTTAAACAGAATCCATCCGTCGCCCGTAGGCTATTATGGCATCCGTTTAACGTATAAGTAATAAAAACCTATTAACCCCTTAACGCCGAAGGACGGATATATCAGCTGCTAGTTCGCGCAGGAGGACGGATATATCAGCTACTAGTTCGCGCAGGAGGACGGATATTTCAGCTGCTAGTTCACGCAGGAGGACGGATATATCAGCTACTAGTTCGCGCAGGAGGACGATATATCAGCTACTAGTTCGCGCAGGAGGACGGATATATCAGCTGCTAGTTCGCGCAGGAGGACGGATATATCAGCTACTAGTTCGCGCAGGAGGACGATATATCAGCTGCTAGTTCGCGCAGGAGGACGGATATATCAGCTGCTAGTTCGCGCAGGAGGACGGATATATCAGCTGCTAGTTCGCGCAGGAGGACGGATATATCAGCTGCTAGTTCGTGCAGGAGGACGGATATATCCGTCCTGTGATGGCGCGGGTACTATCACTGTACCCACGCAATCAGCAGCAGGAGCACGGCTGTTATACTCAGCCTGGCTCCTGCTGCAACTGCCGGAATCGAAGTGCGCTCCGATTCCGGCAGTTTAACCCATTAAATGCTGCTGTCAATAGTGACAGCGACATCTAATGTGTTTGACAGAGGGAGGGAGCTCCCTCTGTCACCCCATCGGCGCCCTCGCAAAGAAATTGCGAGTCGCCGTCGGGTTTCCATGGCAGCCGGGGGTCTAACAAAGACCCCCAGGTCTGTCTTCCGCAACTGCCTGTTAGGCGATGCCGGAGGCATGACCTAACAGATTGCCTGTCAGTTTTACACTGACAGGCAATAATGCTTTGGTATACTAAGTATACCAAAGCATTATATATGCGATCGGCACATCGCATAGTGAGGTCCCCTGGTGGGACTTAAAAAAAAAAATATCAGTCAGTTAAATAAAGTTTGTAAAAAAAAAAAAAATATTACTGTGAAATTCAAATAAAACTGCTTTTTTTTGCCCAAAAAGTGGTTTTATTTAGTAAAAGTGTCAAAACAAATCACACATACACATATATGGTATCCCCGCGATCGTAACAACTTGACCAATAAAATGAACACATTAATTAAACCGCCGGATGAACGGTGTCCAAAAAAAACGCAAAAAACAACAGCAAAATTCTCTATTTTCTCCCATTCCCCCCATAAAAAATTAAAAATTAATCTATAAGTCCTATGTATCCCAAAATAGTACTAATGAAAACTACACATTGGCCCGCACAAATCAAGCCCACATACGGGCACATTGACGGAAAAATTAAAAAATGACGTCTGTTGTAACGCGGCGATGCAAAAACAAGTAATTTTTTTCTAAAAGGGTTTTTATTGTGCAAACGTAGGAAAACATAAAACCTTTACATATTTGGTATCCCCGTAATCGTGCCGACCCATAGAATAAAGTTAACATGTTATTTACGCTGCATAGTAAACGGCGTAAACTTATAACGTGAAAATCAATGCTGGAATAGCTCCTTATTTTCAATTCTCTCTTAAAATAAAGTTAATAAAAGTTAATCAATATATTATAACCATCTAAAAATTGTACAATTACAAAATACAACTCGTCCCGCAAAAAACAAGCCCTTATACGGCTATGTCCACGGAATAAAAAAAAAGTTATGACTCTTGGAATGCGACAGTGAAAAAACAAAAAATAATCCTTGGTCATTAACATGCAAAATGGCCTGGTCATTAAGGGGTTAAAAAGCTCATGACGTATATGTTTGATGAATGCCTGTGACGTATGCTATGTTATAAAACATACCATGCTGTATGCTTTTTGCATGATCCCATTGTATGGAATAGCATAGTTTACTATGCTATTCCATTCCTAAAAAAAAGTATACCAACGTATACAGCACAACAGAGGCCAAAAGGGCACTCTTTTGTCCTCTGTCGGGCTGATGGAGCCCTATAGGCACTGTGATGGATCGTCCACTTGCTTATATTCTCTGTATTAAAGAGGCTCTGTCACCAGATTTTGCAGCCCCTATCTGCTATTGCAGCAGATCGGCGCTGCAATGTAGATTACAGTAACGTTTTTATTTTTAAAAAACGAGCATTTTTGGCCAAGTTATGACCATTTTTGTATTTATGCAAATGAGGCTGGCAAAAGTCCAAGTGGGCGTGTTTAAAAGTAAAAGTCCAACTGGGCGTGTATTATGTGCGTACATCGGGGCGTTTTTACTACTTTTACTAGCTGGGCGTTCTGACGAGAAGTATCATCCACTTCTCTTCAGAATGCCCAGGTTCTGGCAGTTCAGACACACAGCGTGTTCTCGAGAGATCACGCTGTGACGTCACTCACTTCCTGCCCCAGGTCCTGCATCGTGTCGGCCACATCGGCACCAGAGGCTACAGTTGATTCTGCAGCAGCATCAGCGTTTGCAGGTAAGTAGCTACATCGACTTACCTGCAAACGCTGATGCTGCTGCAGAATCAACTGTAGCCTCTGGTGCCGATGTGTCCTCGCTCGTCCGACACGATGCAGAACCTGTGAGTGACGACACAGCGTGATCTCTCGAGAACACGCTGTGTGTCTGCACTGCCAGAAGCTGGGCGTTCTGAAGAGAAGTGGATGATACTTCTCGTCAGAACGCCCAGCTAGTAAAAGTAGTAAAAACGCCCCGATGTACGCACATAATACACGCCCAACGCATACAACGCATGCTGTATTGCGGAGATATTATCCCCTAGAAATATTGAATATGGTAGCACACACATAATTTGGCGCCATAGGGGTTCCGTTTACATGGTATCTTAGAAGCTTATGTCATAGAGAGGTGTACATAGGGGGAGATTTATCAAAGTGTACTAAAGAAGTGGCTCAGATTTCCTATACTGCTCTGGAAAAATGAAAGCTGCATTTTGATTGGTCGCTATGGGCAAAAAAGACAGTTTTTCTGTTTTAAAAAATAAGGCCCAGGGGCGTAACAATAGTAGGTTGCAGGTGGTGCAACCGCAACCGGGACCAGAGGGGAAGGGGGCCTGCCAACATCAGCCCCCGTGTGAGCGCTGCTTACTATGGTGGAGCAGAGAACCATTTGGCTCTCTGCCCCGCCACTTCCTTTGGTAAGCCACAGGCTATTTTAGGCCTGTGGCCTACTAGGGATTACTGAGAATATCTGCCTGAAGTTCCAGCACAGATGGCAATATCACGTCACTGCATTGCGCCGTCTGAGTTGGGCAGCAGGCAGAAGACTCAGCAGCTCGTCATGGGAACAGGGTTAGGTGAGTTTAATTTTTTTTATTTTCAGTGGTGCAAAGAGAGTACTATTAATAGAGTAGGGGTCCTAACTACTGTATGGGTGCACCAATTTGGTATATGGGGGCTAACTACTATATGGGGGCACCTGTCTACAATACTATTCGGGGCACCTGCTGTATGGTGCATAAAAGAGGACTATTACTGTGGGGGGGTCACAAAGGGGGGCATTACTAGTGTGTGGTGGCACTATTACTGTCTGGGGGGCCCTAGTACTGTGTGGCGCGCTAAAAGAAGCACTAATATAGTGCGGGGTTCAAAGGGGGCTCTATTACTGTTTGGGAATAGGTGGGGAGGATGCTGGGAAATCAAGGAGCTAAAGATGTAAATTCTCCAGAGACAAGTCGTGGCTGGTAGAAATCATCATGGTGATCTGGCTCGGATGAAGGAGAAAAGCGAACAACTCTAAAAAGCCGTCACCTGGGAATCACTGGATGTAACTGTACTGTATTCACTTATGCGGTCTACAGAGTTCCTGTGTAGGACTGGTATCTGCCACTATATGGTCATAGTATGGTGGTAATATTGATCTTTGTAAAGTGGATTTTTTTTAGTAACAGTATAATGGTATTATTCAGTCACTATGTGGTGGTAATATGTGATTATGGTGGGAAGGTTTTATTACTCTGTCATATCCATGCTCACTCACCTCCTGACGGCCGTAGCCATGGGTCTGCGAGCGCTGGCCCCAGTCTCCTCCTCAGGAGACGCCAGCGCTCACTTCCGCTTACCTCGGCCGGATCCCGTAAGGTGCGCTCGCACGCTCGTACCCGCTCTTACAGGGCCAGCGCGCATACCTGAAGTTAGTGTTAAAATTAGCCCATGAGTACCCTGGTCTATAAGAAGGGCTCAGCCCCTTCCTCCCTTGCCTGAGCATTGTTGTCGTACCCTAAGTTTGTCTAGCAAATGGTCTCCTAGTGTTTTCCAGTTCCCAGTGTTCCCCGTTCCTGTACCTGTATCCCGTGCTACCTGGTCTAGTGCTGTGCTGAGCTGTAGCCGTGCTGTGCTGTATTCCACGCCTGCCCTGTTACACCACGCCTGACATCTGCCTGCTCCCTAAGTCTCAGCCGAGCCTGTCATTGCTTCTGTCTGAGCTGCCATAGGTACACTATACGAACTTTAGACTGTGACCTGCGTCCTGTTGGCCAGCTGCCATACCGCCAACGCGGTACGGCCCAGTGTGTCCACGCACCCAACGTGACAGTATGCTCAGGCCATGGACCCCGCTGGTCAATCCAAGATGACGTCACAAGAGATGCGGATGGATATGCAGGACCTCCGGTCTCGACAGAACCAACTCCTCCAGGCCTTGAACATTCTCGCACGTCGGCAGGAGGCGCAAGCTGCCGTTCCTCCTACTACACCTCCTGGCAGTGTTGATCCTCAGACTACACCTCCTGGCAAGTGTGTATCATCGATTTTCTTTGCTACTTTCTGACCACTACGATGGAGACGCAAGGACCTGTCGTGTATTTTTGAACCAGTGCCAGATCCACTTCAGCCTGTATGCAAAGGCATTTTCGTCTCATGGCGCAATGGTCCCTTTCATCTAGGGATGTCACGATATGAGAATTTGGACTTTGATACCAATACTTCGTGTAGTATTGCGATTTCGATACCAAAACGATACATTTGCCAACAATAATAATTTAAAAAAGAGGCACGTGGTGTGATGAATTTTGAACCTCCACGTGCCTCACATTAAGGCTATGTTCACACGGGTTATTTTGCAGGAGGAATATCTGCCTCAAAATTCCATTTGGAAGTTTGAGGCATATATTCCTCTCCCTGCACGCCGATTTTAGCGGAGTTTTTCGCGCCGTTTTTCGCCCACGGCCATTGAGCGCCGCGGGCATAAAATAGCGCGAAATACGCTTTCTCTGCCTCCCATTGAAGTCAATGGGAGGTCAGAGGCGTAAACGCCCGAAGATAGGGCATGTCGCTTCTTTTTCCCTGGAGGCAGTTTTACTGCTCACGGGAAAAAGACGCCGACGCCTCCCATTGAAATCAATGGGAGGCGTTTTAGGGCCGTTTTTGCCGAGTTTTGCGACGCGGTTTCCGCGTCAAAAAACTCGGCAAAATACTCAGTGTGAACATAGCCTAATAGTAATTAACCCCATCATGTTCCTCAGTTATAATGGACAACATTGGGTTAATGTGTGAGGTACATGATGGGGTTAATTACTATTAATGTGAGGCATATGGAGGTTCAAAATTCATAATACCTCGTGCCTCACGTTAATAAGTGAAAGAAATCCGTTTTTATTTAATTTTATAACAGCGTAAACATGAATGACGCTATAAATGTGTTATTACGGACGCGACAATACCGAATATCTGTATATTTTATGTATCGAGACTTATTTTAATCTTTATTGTAATGTGTGTTTTTTTTATTTATTTAACATTGCTTTATTTATTTTTTTTACTTTATTATTTTTAAACTTTAATGTACGGGCATATATCTATATAATGATAGTACACAGGCAGTTGTTAGGGCATACTAACAACAGGAAATATGGTCAGACAGCCCTGGGGTCCTTCAATGGACCCTGGACTGTCTGCCCATATATGGTGCTGCGCTCGATCGTGTCACAGGAATTTCGTGTGACGCGATCCAAAGGGCATCCTCCCCTTCTCATTTTCCTCTGTACTGCAGTCAGCTTTGATCGCAGCATTCAGGGGAATAGCGGCAGAGATGAGGAGTTTCTCTCATCTCCGCCGTTACAGCGGGACTGTGACTGCAGCCCTGCTCCTGACAATAAGTGCGCGCACGGTCAGAATGAGGGGATGCGGACGGCGCTGCACTAATGAGCGGCGGGGCAGCACCGAAGACAGAACGTGGGGGGTGTTTTGCAGTGCAATCATTAGTGCAGCGCTGGTCGCATCACGATGACCACGCACACTTGTTGTCAGGACTCAGGAGCGGGGCAATGGCTGTATCACACATGTATTACACAGCCGCTGCCCCGCTCATACATTCATGTGTTACTTGTAAAGGATCTGCCAGACACAGCTTCTGTGTCAACGCCCATAGGTAATCAGTCTGCACCTGCTTCTATGTCTGTGATACTGACTCCATCTCCCACCACCCAGGATGGCAGGCTTAGGAGTGGGAGAGCCTATCACAGCCTGGCCGGACGGAGCTAGCTCCCGCCCTCTGTCTATTTATACCTGCCTTTCCTGTTCCTCCTTTGCTTGTGATTATTCTCTGCTGGTTTCCTGGCCCTGCTGCAGCTTCTTGAACTACTGACCCTCTGCTTGTTTTTGACCTTGGCTTTACTGACCACTCTTCTGCTCTGCGTTTTTGTACCTCGCTCATCTCCTGGTTTGACTCGGCTCGTTCACCTCGCTTGTTGCTCACGGTTTTCCCGTGGGCAACTTCCCCATTTCCCTGGCTTCTTTGTACCCTTGTCTGTTAGTCTGTCATGCACCTATTGAGTGTAGGGACCGTCACCCAGTTGTACCCCGTCGCCTAGGGCGGGTCGATGCAAGTAGGCAGGGACTGAGTGGCGGGTAGAATAGGGCTCACCTGTCTGTCTCCCTACCCCATCATTACATAATCACAAGCCCATATACCTAGTATACCCTGCTCCCTGACACTACTATGGACCCCCTTGAGACCCTGGCTCAGCAAATGCAGGGCCTCTCCCTACAGGTCCAGGCCCTGGCTCAGAGGGACAACCAGCCTGATGCTACCCTGGTAGTGCCCCTCACCTCACCTCTTGAACCCCACCTCAAGGCTCTCCCACTCCTAAGCCTGCCACCCTGAGTGGTGGAAGATGGAGTCAGTCTCACAGACATAGAAGCAGGTGCAGACTGATTATCTATGGGCGTTAACCCCGAAGCTGTGCCTGGCAGATACTTTACAACCTCATTGCCAGAAACTACTGGTGGCCTGGGTTGCTTAAAGACGTTAAGGCCTACGTCGCCGCTTGTGAAGTTTGTGCTAGGTCCAAGACTCCCAGGTCCCGACCAGCGGGCTTTCTATGTTCTTTGCCCGTTCCCCAGAGACCTTGGACCCATATCTCCATGGATTTCAACACCTATTTGCCTCCATCTCAAGGCAAGTCGGTGGTGTGGGTTGTAGTAGACCGCTTCAGTAAGATGTGCCACTTTGTGCCCCTCAAGAAACTACCCTATGCTAAGACGTTAGCTACCTTGTTTGTCAAACACATCCTGCGTCTCCATGGGGTTCCTGTCAATATTGTTTCTGACAGAGGGGTACAATTTGTTTCATTGTTTTGGAGAGCCTTCTGTAAAAAGTTGGAGATTGATCTGTCCTTCTCCTCGGCTTTCCATCCTGAAACTAATGGCCAAACTGAGAGGACTAATCAGTCTCTAGAACAATATTTAAGGTGTTTTATCTCTGACTGTCAACATGATTGGGTCTCATTCATTCCCCTCGCCGAATTTTCCCTTAATAACCGGGTCAGTTACTCGTCAGGGGTCTCCCCCTTTTTCTGTAATTTTGGGTTTAATCCACGGTTCTCCTCCGTTTCACCTGGTAGTTCCAACAATCCCGAGGTAGATGTCGTTCATCGGGAACTGTGCACAGTCTGGGCCCAGGTTCAGAAGAACCTAGTGGCGTCCCAGAACATACAAAAGACTCAGGCAGATAGAAGACGTTCTGCTAACCCCTTGTTTGTGGTCGGGGATCTGGTGTGGCTATCGTCAAAAAATTTGCGCCTTAAAGTCCCATCCAAGAGGTTTGCTCCCCAGTTTATAGGGCCATACAAGGTCATTGAAGTCCTTAACCCTGTCTCCTTCCGACTGGAGTTGCCCCCGTCTTTTCGAGTACACAACGTGTTTCATGCCTCCTTCCTTAAACGCTGCTCCCCATCCTTGGCCCCCTCGAGGAAACCTCCGGTCCCTGTTCTCACCCCTGAGGGGGTAGAATTCAAGGTGGCCAAGATTGTGGATAGCAGGATGGTCCAAGGCTCTCTCCAGTACCTGGTCCATTGAAGGGGATACGGGCCTGAGGAGAGGACTTGGGTACCCGCTCGGGATGTTCACGCTGGGGTATTGCTCAGGAGGTTCCACCTTCGTTTCCCCAATAAACCAGGTCCACCTAGAAAGGGTCTGGTGGCCCCTCATAGAAGGGGTACTGTAAAGGATCTGCCAGACACAGCTTCTGTGTCAATGCCAATAGGTAATCAGTCTGCACCTGCTTCTATGTCTGTGAGACTGACTCCATCTTCCACCACCCAGGATGGCAGGCTTAGGAGTGGGAGAGCCTATCACAGCCTGGCCAGACGGAGCTAGCTCCCGCCCTCTGTCTATTTATACCTGCCTTTCCTGTTCCTCCTTTGCTTGTGATTCTTCTCTGCTGGTTTCCTGGCCCTGCTGCAGCTTCTTGAACTACTGACCCTCTGCTTGTTTTTGACCTTGGCTTTACTGACCACTCCTGCTCTGCGTTTTTGTACCTCGCTCATCTCCTGGTTTGACTCGGCTCGTTCACCTCGCTTGTTGCTCACGGTGTTCCCGTGGGCAACTTCCCCATTTCCCTGGCTTCTTTGTACCCTTGTCTGTTTGTCTGTCGTGCACCTATTGAGTGTAGGGACCGTCGCCCAGTTTTACCCCGTCGCCTAGGGCGGGTCGTTGCAAGTAGGCAGGGACTGAGTGGCGGGTAGATTAGGGCTCACCTGTCTGTCTCCCTACCCCATCATTACATTACTAAACTAAGAAGTGCGGCCGCACAGCTAGTATCGAAATACATGAAATAACGGTATTGAACCATTTGAGGGTGCACGGTATCGAAACAGTATCGATGTTTCGATGCATCGTGCATCCCTACTTTCATCATCTCTTTCCTCACTGGCAGGGCCCTTGCATGGGCGAATCCTATCTGGGTGAGACAAGGACCAGAGACCTGTGACTTCCTGGGGTTCCTCCGGACATTTCACATAGTGTTTGAGGAGCCTGGACAAGTCTCGTCTGCAGCAGCCTCCTTGCTGAACCTACACCAAGGAGACAACTTAGTGGGCGAGTACGCCATCCACTCCTGGCGGGAGAACTGTTGTGGAACAATGAGGCCCTGGTGGCTACATTCTGGCAGGGACTGTCTCCTAAAATTAAGGACGAGCTTGCCGCTCAAGGTCTACCGTCTACCCTGGATGAACTCATCCTTCGGGCCGCCCGGATTGATATAAGGATCCGAGAACGGCTCTAAGAAGCTCGTCGGGAGGGAGGCCTTCCTAGTCCAGTCTCTACTTTGCAGCAACCCCTGCTGTCCTTTGATGCCGATCCTCCTAAGGAGTCTGTGAGGATTTACCAGTTTAAGCTATCTACCCAGGAGAGACAACGCAGACGCACTTCGGGACTCTGTCTATATTGCGGCCTCGGAGGCCATCATGTGCGTCTGTGTCCCCAAAAGTCCCAAAGCCTAGAGTTGGTAGGAGAGATAACCTTGGGTAAAGAAGGACTTCCGTCTAAATTGTCCATACCTGTGACCATAGTGTCCGGCGAGAAAACGCATCGGGTCTCTGCGTATCTGGACTCTGGATCCGCTGCTAATTTCAGTCGTAGAGACCTGGTGGATCTTCTCCAATTGCCCACAACTCTTCTGGAGAGGCCGTTGATGGTTGCATCAGTTAATGGACTACCCCTGCCAGACCCAGTTATAGCTGTGACCAAGCCGCTGAGGCTCCAATTGGGAGCTCTCCACTCCAAGCTTCTATCGTTCTTTGTCTTATCCAAGGCAGATAACCCCGTGCTACTGGGCCTGCCTTGGCTCAGAAAACATGCCACAGTCCTGGACTGGAACACTGGTTCTCCAGTGGGGTCCCGAGTGTCACAACCGTTGCCTGGTACAGATTCGTTCGGCTCAGCCTCCTCTGCCTCGGTCATTGGCAGGATTGCCTGGTCATTATGCTGCATTTTCAGACGTCGTCAGCAAGAGGGAGGCGGAGACGCTGCCCCTACACCGGGCGTATGACTGTCCTATCGAGCGGATTCCTGGTGCATCCCTTCCCTGTGGTAGGGTATATCCTCTCTCCCTGACTGAGAGTCTGTCCATGTCCGCCTATGTTAAGGAGAACTTGGAGAGGGGCTTCATACGGAAGTCTTCCACCCCGGCAGGAGCCGGGTTCTTCTTCGTCAAGAAAAAGGATGGTTACCTGCGTCCTTGTACCGGGGTCTCAACCAGATCACGGTGAAAAATAAGTATCCGTTGCCACTGATCTCTGAACTGTTTGATCGTATACGAACTATAGACTGTGACCTGCGTCCTGTTGGCCAGCTCCCATACCGTCAAGGCGGTACGACCCAGTGGGTCCACACACCCAACATGACATACTCATTAACAGTATGTTGCTAATATTCAGTCACTGTGTAGTGGTAATTTGTGGTCACGATGTGGAGCTATTATTCAGTAACAGTATGGGGTATTATTCAGTCACTACGTGGTTATGGTGTTGCGGTATTATTCAGTAACAGTATGGGGGGTATTATTCAGTCACTACGTGGTTATGGTGTGGCAATAATATTCAGTAACAGTGTATGTGTTATGGTGTGGCGGTATTATTTAGTAACATTATGGAGGAATTCTGTCACTATGTGGTTATGCTGTGGCGGTATTATTCAATATCAGCATGGTGGTATTATTCAGTAACAGTATGAGGGGATTATTACGTCACTATGTGGTTATGATGTAGCAGTATTATTTAGTAACATTATAGCAGTATTATTCAGTCACTATGTGGTTATGGTGTGGCAGTATTATTAAGTAACATTATGGAGGTATTATTCAGTCACTATGTGGTTATGGTGTGGCAGTTTCATTCAGTAACAGTATGGTGGTATTATTCAGTAACAGTGTCGTGTATTATTCAGTCACTATGTGGTTATGG
Source organism: Rhinoderma darwinii (assembly GCF_050947455.1). Lineage (NCBI taxonomy): Eukaryota > Metazoa > Chordata > Amphibia > Anura > Rhinodermatidae > Rhinoderma > Rhinoderma darwinii. The sequence continues at coordinate 81,950,998 of NC_134697.1, read as the reverse complement.
TGTGGCAGTATTATTCAGTATCTGTATGGGGGGTATTATTCAGTCACTATGTCGTTATGGTATGGCAATATTATTCAGTAACTGTATGGGGGTATTATTCAGTCACTATGTGGTTATGGTGTGGCGATATTATTTAGTAATGTTATGGAGGTATTATTCAGTCACTATTTGGTTATGGTGTGGCGGTATTATTCAGTAACATTATGGGGTATTATTCAGTCACTATGTGGTTATGGTGTGGCAGTATTATTCAGTAACAGTATGAGGGTATTATTCAGTCACTATGTGGTGGTAATATGTGGTCATGGTGTGTCAGTATTCAGTAACAGTATGGTGGTATTATTCAGTCACTATGTGGTGGTAATATGTGGTCATGGTGTGGGGGTATTAGTCAGTAAAGTAAAAGCACTTTGGTATTATCTAGTCACTATGTGGTAGTATTATTTGGTGATGGTGGGTAAGTATTATTTAGTAAGAGTATGGTGGTATTATTCAGTCACTGCAGTAGTAATGTTGTCATGTTGTGGCAGTATTGTTTGTACCTTATATAGTGGTATCATTGGTAATATTGACCTTGGTAAACTGGGGTTTGCTCAGTAACAGTACGGTGTTATTTGTTCTTTTTATAGTGGTATTATGTGGTAACTTTATGACTATAATTTAGAGGTATATTATCATACAGAGACATTTGTTTTACAGCTATGTTGTCTTTGGAAATCGTAACAATACTGGGGCCGGCACATCCGAGCAAAAAGTGGGAGTATGCTGTACAGAGTTGATATTGACAAGTCCTGGATGTGATACATTTCCAACGTAACCCTTGTGATTTTTGCGAATTTTTTTTCTCTTTTTTATTTAAAAAAAACAACAAAAAAAGTTAAAATACAAACATGTATCATGGACTAGTATTCATTTATTGAACTAATTACATTATAACCAACTTGTGGAAATAAAGAAATTACTAGAAGCGTTTAGATGGCCCAAAAACTGACTGCAGAACACAAGCTACACATTTTGAGGAAAATTTATTGAGACTGCTCTTTTGTATACCAGTTGGTTATGTGGACCCACTGGGCCGTACAGCCTTGATGGTATGGCAGCTGGCCAACAGGACACAGGTCACAGTCTATAGTTCGTATAGTGTGCCTGTGGTAGCTCAGACAGTAGCAAGACAGGCTCAGCTGGGACTAGGCAGCAGGAAGGTGCCAGGCGTGGCGCAGCAGGACAGGCGTGGTACACAGCACAGCACGACTTCAGCTCAACACGGCACTTGACCAGGATAGCACGGGATACAGGTTACAGGTATCAGGAACAGGAAACACTGGGAACTGGAAAATACTAGGAGACCATTTGCATAGACATACTAGGATACGACAACAAGGCTCAGGTATGGCAGGAAGGGACTGAACCCTTCTTATAGTCCAGGGTGCTCTGGGAGCAATCAGCTCAATCTCCCACCTGTGTGCGACCTGTCTCCTTGTCTGAGCTCGCGAGCGCACCTTGGTCACTGTGGAACAGGACGGCTGCATGTGCAGACATCTCTGGAGAGAAGGGCGTCGACTGGATGGAAGGAGTTCGTGGTCAGCGACCACAGACGTTACAGCCAGTCTTAAACTAAAAAGTGCTGTAGTAAGATTTACGCAACGTCTTAATAAATACGGCGCATCTTTGTCTGTGCGTCAGCAGCAATGAGCTGGAGTAAATTTTTGCTCCAATTTTTGCCAATTTCTGTAAAGGATCTGCCAGGCACAGCTTCTGTGTATACGCCCATAGGTAATCAGTCTGCACCTGCTTCTATGTCTGTGAGACTGACTCCATCTTCCACCACTAAGGATGGCAGGCTTAGGAGTGGGAGAGCCTATCACAGCCTGGCCAGACGGAGCTAGCTCCCGCTCTCTGTCTATTTATACCTGCCTTTCCTGTTCCTCCTTGCTTGTGATTCTTCTCGTGTGGTTTCCTGGCCCTGCTGCAGCTTCTGAACTATTTGACCCTGCTTCATACTGACCCTGGCTTACTGACTACTCTCCTGCTCTGCGTTTGGTACCTCGTACACTCCTGGTTTGACTCGGCTTGTTCACTACTCTCCTGCTCAGCGTTTGGTACCTCGTACACTCCTGGTATTGACTCGGCTCATTCACCACTCTTGTTGCTCACGGTGTTGCCGTGGGCAACTGCCCCATATCCCTTAGCCTTGTGTACCCTTGTCTGTTTGTCTGTCGTGCACTTAATGAGCGTAAGGACCGTCGCCCAGTTGTACCCCGTCGCCTAGGGCGGGTCGTTGCAAGTAGGCAGGGACTGAGTGGCAGGTAGATTAGGGCTCACTTGTCTGTTTCCCTACCCCATCATTACATAATCACAAGCCCATATACCTAGGCTACCCTGGTCCCTCACACTACTATGGATCCCCTTGAGACCCTGGCTCAGCAAATGCAGGGTCTCTCCCTACAGGTCCAGGCCCTGGCTCAGAGGGTCAACCAGCCTGACGCTACCATGGTAGTGCCCCTCACCTCTTGAACCCCACCTCAAGTTGCCTGACCGGTTCTCAGGGGACCGGAGGACTTTTCTCTCCTTTCAGGAGAGTTGTAGGCTCTACTTTCGCTTAAAGCCTCACTCAGGTTCTGAGAGCCAGCGGATGGGTATAATTATGTCCCGGCTCCAGGAAGGGCCCCAAGAATGGGCCTTCTCCTTGGCTCCTGACGCCCCTGAACTCTCCTCCGTTGATCTTTTCTTTTCTGCTCTCGGACTCATTCATGACGAGACTGACAGGACTGCCTTTGCCGAGAGTCAGCTGTTGACCTTACGTCAGGGTAAGAGACCTGTTGAGGAGTATTGTTCTGACTTTAGGAAGTGGTGCGTAGCTTCTCGGTGGAATGACCCTGCCTTAAGGTGCCAGTTTAGGTTGGGTCTGTCGAACGCCCTGAAAGACCTGCTAGTTAGCTATCCCTCTTCTGACTCCCTAGACCAGGTTATGGCTTTAGCGGTACGACTTGACCGACGTCTCAGGGAACGACATCGTGAATGTTTTTGTGTTTTCCCCTCTGACTCCCCCATGATGCCTCCCGAGGTCCCGTTTTTCGCTCTTCCACAGAAGACTCGGAGGTACCTATGCAACTCGGGGCCTCTGTGTCCCCCCGACAACGTAGAGAGTTCCGCAGGAAGAATGGTCTCTGCTTCTATTGTGGGGATGACAAGCATCAAGTGAACACCTGTCCTAGGCGTAAGAATAAGCAGCCGGAAAACTTCCGCGCCTAAGTGATCATCGGGGAGGTCACTTGGGTGCACAGGTATTTCCCGTAAATATGAAATGTAATAAAATCTTGCTTCCCTTTCAGGTCTCTTTTGGTGGTAGGTCTGCTACCGGCAGTGCCTTCGTGGATTCAGGGTCTTCTGCTAATATCATGTCTGTGGAATTTGCTATGTCTCTAGCTATGCCTTTGATTGATTTGCCTAAACCTGTCCCGATAGTGGGTATCGACTCCACTCCTCTTGCTAATGGTTATTTTACACAGCATACCCCTGTTTTTGAACTCCTTGTTGGCTCCATGCATTTGGAGCAGTGCTCTGTACTGTTGATGCAGGGATTATCGTTCAATTTGGTTTTAGGCCTTCCCTGGTTGCAGTTGCATAATCCCACGTTTGACTGGAATACTGGGGAGCTTACCAAATGGGGTAATGAATGCTTGACGTCATGTTTTTCTGTTAATTCTATTTCTCCACCTGAGGAGGTGAACACGCTACCTGAGTTTGTTCAGGACTTCGCTGATGTTTTCTCTAAGGAGGCCTCCGAAGTGTTACCTCCTCATAGAGAATACGATTGCGCTATCGATTTGGTACCAGGAGCTAAGCTCCCTAAGGGTAGGATATTTAATCTCTCTTGTCCCGAACGTGAAGCCATGAGAGAGTATATCCAGGAATGCCTGGCCAAGGGTTACATTCGCCCCTCTACTTCTCCGGTAGGTGCTGGCTTCTTCGTAGGGAAGAAGGATGGTGGTCTTAGGCCATGCATTGACTACCGTAACTTGAATAAGGTCACTGTAAGGAACCAGTATCCCCTTCCTTTGATTCCTGATCTCTTTAATCAGGTTCAGGGGGCCCAATGGTTCTCTAAGTTTGATCTACGGGGGGCGTATAACCTTATCCGCATCAAAGAGGGGGATGAGTGGAAGACTGCGTTTAACACGCCCGAAGGTCATTTCGAATACCTCGTCATGCCCTTTGGGTTGTGTAATGCTCCCGCGGTCTTCCAGAATTTCATAAATGAGATTTTAAGAGATTACCTGGGGGTATTTCTTGTAGTGTACCTTGATGACATACTTGTGTTTTCCAAGGACTGGTCCTCCCACATTGAGCATGTCAGGAAGATGCTCCAGGTCCTTCAGGAAAACAAACTGTTTGCGAAGACCGAAAAATGTGTGTTTGGGGTGCCTCACTCCTCATGAATTCCGCATGGACCACGCCAAGGTCCAGGCTGTGGCGGAATGGGTCCAACCTGCCTCCCTGAAGGCGTTACAGTGTTTCTTGGGGTTCGCTAATTATTACAGGAGATTTATTGCTAACTTCTCGGTCATTGCTAAGCCTCTTACGGACCTCACTCGCAAAGGTGCTGATCTCCTCCACTGGCCTCCTGAGGCTGTCCAGGCTTTTGAGGTCCTTAAGAAGTGCTTTATCTCGGCCCCGGTGCTGGTTCAGCCCAACCAAATGGAGCCATTATTCAGCCCAACCAAATGGAGGTTGACGCATCCGAGGTGGGAGTGGGGGCTGTCTTGTCCCAGGGTACCAGGTCCCTCACCCATCTCCGCCCCTGTGCCTACTTCTCCTGGAAGTTTTTGCCCACTGAGAGTAACTATGATATTGGCAACCGCAAACTCTTAGCCATTAAATGGGCATTTGAAGAGTGGCGCCACTTCCTGGAGGGGGCTAGGCACCAGGTAACGGTCCTTACCGACCACAAGAATCTGGTTTTCCTAGAATCTGCCCGGAGGCTAAACCCGAGACAAGCTCGATGGGCGCTATTTTTTACCAGATTCAACTTTTTGGTTACCTATAGGGCTGGGTCTAAAAATATTAAGGCTGATGCACTGTCGCGTAGCTTCATGGCCAGCCCTCCTTCGGAGGAAGTTCCTGCTTGTATTTTGCCTCCAGGTATAATCATTTCTTCTATTGATTCTGATTTAGTCTCTGAGATTGCGGCTGATCAAGGTTCAGCTCCCGGGAGCCTTCCTGAGAATAAGCTGTTTGTTCCCCTGCAATTCCGGCTAAGGGTACTTAGGGAAAATCATGACTCCGCACTATCTGGTCATCCAGGCATCCTGGGTACCAAACACCTCATTGCCAGAAACTATTGGTGGCGTGGGTTGCCTAAAGACGTTAAGGCCTACGTCGCCGCTTGTGAGGTTTGTGCTAGGTCCAAGACTCCCAGGTCCCGACCAGCGGGCTTACTACTTTCTTTGCCCATTCCCCAGAGACCTTGGACCCATATCTCCATGGATTTTATCACCGATTTGCCTCCATCTCAAGGCAAGTCGGTGGTGTGGGTTGTAGTAGACCGCTTCAGTAAGATGTGCCACTTTGTGCCCCTCAAGAAACTACCCAATGCTAAGACGTTAGCTACCTTGTTTGTCAAACACATCCTGCGTCTCCATGGGGTCCCTGTCAATATTGTTTCGGACAGAGGGGTACAATTTGTTTCATTGTTTTGGAGAGCCTTCTGTAAAAAGTTGGAGATTGATCTGTCCTTCTCCTCTGCCTTCCATCCTGAAACTAATGGCCAAACCGAGAGGACTAATCAGTCTCTAGAACAATATTTAAGGTGTTTTATCTCTGACTGTCAATATGATTGGGTCTCATTCATTCCCCTCGCCGAATTTTCCCTTAATAACCGGGTCAGTAGCTCGTCAGGGGTCTCCCCCTTTTTCTGTAATTTTGGGTTTAATCCACGGTTCTCCTCCGTTTCACCTGGTAGTTCCAACAATCCCGAGGTAGAGGTTGTTCATCGGGAACTGTGCACAGTCTGGGCCCAGGTTCAGAAGAACCTAGAGGCATCCCAGAGCATACAAAAAACTCAGGCAGATAGAAGACGTTCTGCTAACCCCTTGTTTATGGTCGGGGATCTGGTGTGGTTATCGTCTAAGAACTTGCGCCTTAAGGTCCCGTCCAAGAAGTTTGCTCCCCGGTTTATAGGGCCGTATAAGGTCATTGAAGTCCTCAATCCTGTCTCCTTCCGACTGGAGTTGCCCCCATCTTTTCGAATACACTACATGTTTCATGCCTCCCTCCATAAACGCTGCTCCCCGTCCTTGGCTCCCTCGAGGAAACCTCCTGTCCCCGTTCTCACCCCTGAGGGGGTGGAATTCGAGGTGGCCAAGATTGTGGACAGCAAGATGGTCCAAGGCTCCCTCCAGTACCTGATCCATTGGAGAGGATACGGGCCTGAGGAGAGGACTTGGGTACCCGCCTGGGATGTTCACGCTGGGGTATTGGTCAGGAAGTTCCACCCTCGTTTCCCCAATATACCAGGTCCACCTAGAAAGGGTCCGGTGGCCCCTCATAAAAGGGGGGGTACTGTAAAGGATCTGCCAGACACAGCTTCTGTGTATACACCCATAGGTAATCAGTCTGCACCTGCTTCTATGTCTGTGAGACTGACTCCATCTTCCACCACTGAGGATGGCAGGCTTAGGAGTGGGAGAGCCTATCACAGCCTGGCCAGACGGAGCTAGCTCCCGCCCTCTGTCTATTTATACCTGCCTTTCCTGTTTCTCCTTGCTTGTGATTCTTCTCGTGTGGTTTCCTGGCCCTGCTGCAGCTTCTGAACTATTTGACCCTGCTTCATACTGACCCTGGCTTACTGACTACTCTCCTGCTCTGCGTTTGGTACCTCGTACACTCCTGTTTTGACTCGGCTTGTTCGCTACTCTCCTGCTCAGCGTTTGGTACCTCGTACACTCCTGGTATTGACTCGGCTCGTTCACCACTCTTGTTGCTCACGGTGTTGCCGTGGGCAACTGCCCCATATCCCTTAGCCTTGTGTACCCTTGTCTGTTTGTTGTGCACTTACTGAGTGTAGGGACCGTCGCCCAGTTGTACCCCGTCGCCTAGGGCGGGTCGTTGCAAGTAGGCAGGGACTGAGTGGCGGGTAGATTAGGGCTCACTTGTCTGTTTCCCTACCCCATCATTACAATTTCTGAATTTGTCGGCTGCAAAAGCCTCCGCTGCTTCCGCTTAACCCGACTACTTTTTAGTACACTGGTACAAGCGGCGCAAATACGTCAATAGTCTATTTTTTTTAATTTACGCCAGAAAACTGACGTAGAATGAGTAATAAATTCCCCCCCAATAAATTTTAACACTAATATTTGATACAGTATGAGCTGTGTTAATCTTGGATTAAAGCGAATTTGTCAAGTTATGGTGATTGACAGGCTGATGTGTATATGTACATACACAGTAGCCTGTCACTTACCGCAGAAAGGGGTGTGTGCTCTCATAACCATGAGTCTGCTTTTTTTTTCAGCGATCCTATTAGCCAAACGACAAAAAAATTTTATGCCGTTTTGGCTACTAGAAGTACGGACCTGTAACTATAATATGCTGTCGTTACATAGACATACCTCCCAACTTTCAAGTATCACAAAGAGGGACAACCGATGTTGCGTGCGCAGCGTGTTGCCGCACATTTTTTATTTTAAGCCACGCCTCTAATCCCACCCAATCCCTGCCCCTACAAACCCTGTTCAGCCCACAAAGTATCATGCTCCCATAGTGCCTCCCACTCAGTGGAGAGAGAGAAATTGAATATCAGCGGCACGGCCAGCAGTCAAACCATCCGGACCACATAAAAATCCCAACTTCAGGGGGATGCTCGCAGGGGATAACCCCAGTCCAGGGGAAATGGCAGATCCAAATAAAGAAAAGGAAACCGCAGCACTCCAGTAGAAAAGTTTGTCCACCGTACAGTATAATTCCCCCATAGCTGCCACCATACAGTATAATGCCCCATAGATGCACCGATACAGTATAAAACCAACACAGATGCCCCAATACAGTATAATGCCCACACAGATGCCCCCATGCAGTATAATGTCCACACAGATTCTCCCATGCAGTAAAATGCCCGTACAGATGCCTCCGTACAGTATAATGCCCAATCAAATTCCCCCATGCAGCATAATGCCCCCATGCAGCATAATGACCCCATAGCTGCCCCATACAGTATAATGCCCCCAGAGATGCCCCATACAGTATAATGCCCACAGATGCCCCCATAAAGTATAATGCCCACACAGATGCCCCAATATGGTATAATGCCCCATAGCTGCCCCATACAGCATAATGCCCCCATAGCTGCCCCATACAGTATAATGCCCCCATAGCAGCCCTTATACAGTATAATGCACCCTTAGCTGCCCCTAGTGCCAGTGCCCTTGTAGATAGTGACACTGCCCATGTAGATAGCACCACAGTGTCCCCTGTAGATAGTGCCCCTATATAGTGCCACAGTGTTTTTGTAGATAGTGCTATACCCCCCTTAAATGTAGCGCCACCCCCCCCCTTTAGATAGCACTATTGAGACTCTCTCTAGGAGTGGAATCCCCATCCAGATCTTCGGCAACGGGGATTCCACTCAAGGAGTTCCCACCAACGTCACTGTCCATATATGGACAGTGGCGTCAAGGGCTTCCCCAAGCACAGCACATAAAGTAGCGCTGTGCCCGGGGAGTCCTCGACGAGCAGAGGAGATCCCTCTTCTCCTCCAATCTGAACTAATTCTGAAGCAGGGAGCTTATGGTTTCTTGCTTCAGAATTGGGTTCAACTATATCTGCGTCCCATGGACGCAGATAAAGTTGACAGCGGGACATCGACCAGGACAGCGGGACATCGCCCGGAATCCAGGACTGTCCCGCTTAATGAGGTATGCATAGGGCAGTATATTAAGCTGACAGATCCACTTTAAGTGTGACTTATAAATAATATTACATTTATATTATGTTTATATTATTATATCACATTATATTTAAGTGCCATAGTGTTTAACTGATTGGCAATATCGCATAATTCCTCAAAGTGAGGATGTATAATTTATACATATATTAGCTATGGTAAAATTGCTACGACGGTTATGAAGTATCAGTGACCAGTAAATTATTAACTTATTAGCGACCGTTTTGGCAGATGGCTTTGATTTTTTAGTTAGTAATAATATGAATTCTTCTCCTTCGAGAAAGCAGTTGAATGATGCAAGCGAGAAATAATGTCGTAATTGACTTCTAAGAGATTATTACATTCTCAAGACTTTTACTGGTATCTGTTTCTGGTATAACTATAGACCTGGATCTGCAATTATCACAAAAACTTGCCTAACCTCATGAGGGTTTGGAAAAACTGAAACCGTATATGAGAACCCTCATCCTTATGCCTCAATTGAAATTGAAGTAACATATGCATGAGCGCTATCTCTGACAGTGTGTATCATTACATGGGGATGTCAGCTGCTCTGGCAGAGGGGCAAAAAACTGCATCTCGCCCCTTCGACAGCCCACGTTACGACACACAGTCTGTCCTGCAGGTCTCCTGGTACATTTTATATCTCTTTTGTCAGCGTTGGCAAACTGTTAATCAGTCAGTGACAGCATAAATAAAATTAAAGGGTTTAATTAAAAACTAATGAACGAGCGAGGCGAGAGTCCCAGGTTCTTTTTGAGCCAGCACACAGGCCCCAAGTAATTAAACTGTCAGAGAAATGAGATGTGGAAGCCAAGTCAGAAAGCTACAAATGCTCAGGAGCTTCATCCTGCTCTGCACATCAGCACCGTACTTGTGCGGAGAAATTCTGCAGCTGCAGGAACAGGCCACGGACATTTTTCCTAGTTATTGTCTTTGTACTGCAGTCACAACAGACATGGCAAGTAAATCCACTGAATGTCTACAATCTGCTGTGAAAATTATCCATAGCATCTGAGAAACCCCATTAACTTGCTTTGTCGTGTACTTTGCTACAGATTTCTCTGTGCAGATTCTTTACTGAAAAGCCACAACAAATATGCAGCACACGACTTTACACTAAGGCTGAGTTCACACGGAGCGGATACGCTGAGTAAAAGCACGCATCGTATCCACCCTGTGGGCCGCAGTGAATTCCGGGCGAAAAACCGCACCGAACTGTAGTGCAGTTTTTTGCCCGAAATGTCCGCTGCAGAAAACTGCGGCACTTAAAGCCGGCCTGCTGGGAAGACGTTTCATCCCAGCCTGTGATTGGCTACAGCGGCGGTCACATGGAATGAAGCGTCATCCCAGGAGGCCAGCCCTCTGATGTCATCTAGGCCGGCCTCTTGGAACACGTTTTATCCCATGTGACCGCCGCTACAGCCTGTGATTTGCTGCAGTGGTCACATGGGATGAAACGTCATCCCAGGAGGCCGGCCTGGAGGTAGAAACACAGACTCTTGGGTAAGTATAAGATTATTTTTTTTCTGAGTTTCGTTTTTTGGGGCGGAATCGCTGCGAACCTGCCGCAAAAAACGCAACAACTGCTAGTTCTTGTGTGTTTTACTTCCCCATTGAATTCAATGGGAAAAACCCGCAACAAATAAGCAGCGTTTACGCAAGTAAAATTGACATGCTGTGGAATAAAATTCTGCACCGCTGGTCAATTATTGAGCGTTTTTTTTCACTCAGTATTCACTCAGAGATTTGTTTTATCTCATCCACTTTGCTGCTACGGTATTTTCTATGGATTTTCCGCAACTAATTCCATTGCGGAAAATCTGCAGTATTTACGCAACGTGTGTACTGATCCTAATAGTACGTTGGATGCTTAAAGTGTACCTATCATTTAAATGTTTATTTTTTCCATAAGTCAATATCATCTTTGCGTATGCAAATATAATAACAATCTTCTCCACATCTTCTCCACTTGTCAGACATCTATATATGACTAGTGCTCTGTAATTGTTCAGAAACTCTGCACTCACTGAAAAACAACAACTATGAGTCATCACAGTTGTGTGTGTGTGTGTGTGTGTGTGTGTGTGTGTGTTTGTGAGTTTTATTGGGGGGGATCTGCCTACATACACACGTCTCTTTGGAAGGAGAGATATTTTGCCTGCAGCACATATCTACTTATAGTGACGTACTGTATCGGGCTATCTTACAGCAGTGCTTAATTGAGAGCAGCATTGCTCAGTCTTTTCAGTGTAAAAGGCAGCCAGTTATCATGTCTCATGAAGGTACAGGTGATTGAACACATATTTCACATTGGGAGCTTAACCAGGACACTGATCAGGACCACCATTGGTTCATCGGAAGCAAACACAGAAATTTTGGCTGGGGGACAGGGTGCAGTGCTCCTGAGTATGGAAGAACATAACAGGTAGTATTTATCCTTTCTGGATCTGAGTTCAGGAAAAACTGACAGATAGAGATGGAGCCAGCACACTGCTGAAAGATACAAGATACAGATAAAACTGTGGGCAAAAATTGAAACTCGATTGCTTATTCTGATTATTTATATAATCATATTTCCAAAAATGTGAATTCAACTATTAAAAGTATGTTTCAGGTTGTACTATCAGACTACTGTTATCCACATACATGCCTCCCAACTGACCCGGATCCAACGGGACAGCCCTGGATTTTGGGCTATGTTCCAGGAGGCTGGCAGCATGTCCTGGGTTTCAACTGTATCTACGTCCTGAGGAGCATCCACCTCATGTTTTTTTTTTTCTGCCTTCTTCTGGATCAACACAGTAGGATTAGAGGATGGACTTATCAACTATGTCACTGTGTAACAATGGTGGAGAAGGGAGCCGTGAACTCCCTGCTCCACCATTCACCCTGTGATGCCTGCAGTGAGTGGCTTGGCGCAGGCGGACACGATCAAAAATTTATCACATAGTCTGTGGATAGGTGATGTTTTTTGTGTGACAACGCCTTTAAACTCTTAACGACGAGCGATGGATTTATCCGTCACGTGCGGGTACTAGTTCCCTCATCGCGATATATATATCAGTGATTTGGATCTTTTGGTTACTGTCACTGTACGAGATCAGCGGCAGGAGCGCAGCTGTTATAGGCAGCCATTGTCCAACCGCAACTACCGGGATTGGAGATAACTCAAATCCTTCAGTTTAACCCCTTAGATGCCACGATTAATAGCGAATGCACTGATAAGTTACCATGATAGCCGGGAACATAACAAAGGCCCCAGGGTCTGCTATCAGTATCTGACAGGCAATAATGCTTTGAAATACTCAGTATTCCAAAGCATTATACAAGCGACTAAGGAATCGCTACTTCAAGTCCCCTAGTGGGAGTTATGTCATAGCCGGTTAGGGGGAGTATAGAACTGGCTCGTGGGCTGAACCTGCTCCAAACTATACGGGTGTTGACACTCGACACTTCACTGTAATGAGCGAGATCCCGCTAGTTTAACCCCTTAGATGCCGTGGTCAAAAGCGACCACAGGATCTAAGTTAGTAAGAGGGGGTTGCCCCCTCTGACAGCTAAACGATCGCGGGGTGCCGATGGTTGTCATGGTAGCCTGGGGGCCTAATGAAGATCCCAGGTCTGCCATCTTTATACTCCTACTAAGCCCTGCTGACTGTCAGAATCAGAATATACATTAGTATTGCAGTATATCATGGGAAAAATCCAACGATCAGTGGTTTAAAGCCCCTAGGGGGAGTAATAAAAAAAAGTAAAAAAGAGTAAAATAAAGCTTATTTTTATGTACAAAAAATATATTAAAAGTTAAAAAGAAAAACTTTCCCATGTTCCATCTATAGCATTGTAAAAAATAAATAAATTATTAAACATAATTAGTATTGCCACATTGAACTATTACAATTTAACATTATTTAACCTGCACTGTGAACGAAGTAAAAAAAAAAAAGTGTAATCGCTAGAATCGCTGTTTTTTTAGTCACCTCATCTCCCAATAAGAAATTAAATAAAAAGTGATCAAAAACTCGCATGTACCCCAAAATGGTACCATTAAAGCTTGCAGCTCGTCCCGCAAAAAAATAAGCCCTCATACCACTCAATCGACGGAAAAGCCAAAAAGTTATGGCTCTAACACCCCAAGAAAACAATGGAGAAATTGCAGTTTTTTTCCCCATTTCACCCCACAAAGATTATTTTTACGATAAATGGTACCATGAAAAACTACAACTCATCTTGCAAAAATCAAACCCATATACGGCTTTATCGATGGAAAACTAAAAAAGTTATGACTTTTGGAAGGTTGGGAGGGAAAAATTAAAATAAAAATCCAAAAAATTACTGCGGTGGGAAGGGGTTAATAAAGTTTAATCAAAATTAAAAGTACCCCCCAAAAAAAAGTAAATGAAACCTTTATCTATTAAAAAAAATAACAACAGCTAATCGATAAATTATACGTACCCAAAAAGTGTAAGGGTATGTTTACACGAGGGCGTCCGTAACGGCTGAAATTACGGGGATGTTTCAGCCTGAAAACATCCCCGTAATTTCAGCCGTAACGGCATGTGCAGGCGCTTGAACGCCGCGTCCATTACGGACGTAATTGGCACTGCTATTCATTGGAGTCAATGAATAACGGCTCCAATTACGCCCAAAGAAGTGACAGGTCACTTCTTTGACGCGGGCGTCTATTTATGCGCCGTCATTTGACAGCGGCGCGTATATTACGCCTCGTGTGAACAGACAAACGTCTGCCCATTGCTTTCAATGGGCAGATGTTTGTCAGCGCTATTGAGGCGCTATTTTCGGACGTAATTCGGGGCAAAAACGCCCGAATTACGTCCGTAATTAGTGCGTGTGAACATACCCTAACAATAAAAAACAAAGAAGTTATGGGTCTCAGAATGTGGCGACACAAAAATGTGTCTTTTCCATAAAAGACTATACATATTCTCTATCGCCGGATTCCTACCGACTTGTGGAATAACATGTTATGTTTACCACATGATAAATGGCGAAAAAAACCTGGAAAAACAATGGGAAAATTGCTGTTTTTTTTTTCATTTCCTTACAAAAGAAAATAAATTAAGCTAGTCAATAAATGATATATACCCCAAAATGTTGCTATTGAAAAATACAACTCCTTCAACAAAAAACAAGCACTACAGCTACAGCAACAAAAATATAAAACATTGAAACTTTTGTAATGTGAGGATGAAAAAATGTATAGAAAAAATGGTTTGGTCATTAAAGGGGTTTTCCCATAATCTTTTTTTATCACCCATCCACAGGGTAGGTGATAAATATCTGATCGGTGGGGGTCCAACCGCTGGGACCCCCACCGATCACAAGAATGGGCTACGTTGCCGTTCCTGGGTGCACCATAGGAAGGGAGTGGTAGTGCCCATGCTTGGCCACCGCTCCATTCATTTCTATGGGGCTGCCAAACGCTATCTTACAGGCCTGGTCGTTAAGGGGTTAAAGCAAATTATTGCAAAAATACTAAACATTGTATAAAGTTGATATCTAAATTAAAATATTTTCCCAACCCTCATTTGCAAATCCGCAGTATGCCCTAAAATACTTATTTTTTTCCCCAACCTGTGAATGTTTTTTTCCATTTTAGAAATACCATTCACTTGCATTGTCGTGTACATTGTTTCAGATTTTCTGTGCAAAATTCAGCACCAAAAGTTTGCAACAATTACGCCATGTGTACACTTAGCCTTTGCTTGCCATCCTGTTTACATTCAGAAGCTAATAATTGATCTTGATCTATCCTACTCACAGATGATCGGCTTGTTTAGTCTAGGTAATTTTTTGTGGCATGAACATAGTATAAGCTCAAATTGATTTGACGTCTGGTCGTCACACCTCGCCGGCTTAAAGAGGCTCTGTCACCAGATTTTGCAACCCCTATCTGCTATTGCAGCAGATAGGCGCTGCAATGTAGATTACAGTAACGTTTTTATTTTTTAAAAACGAGCATTTTTGGCCAAGTTATGACCATTTTTGTAGTTATGCAAATGAGGCTTGCACAAGTCCAAGTGGGTGTGTTTAAAAGTAAAAGTCCAAGTGGGCGTGTATTATGTGCGTACATCGGGGCGTTTTTAATACTTTTACTAGCTGGGCGCTCTGATGAGAAGTAACATCCTCTTCTCTTCAGAACGCCCAGCTTGTGACAGTGCAGATCTGTGACGTCACTCACAGGTCCTGCATCGTGACGGCCACATCGGCACCAGAGGCTACAGTTGATTCTGCAGCAGCATCAGCGTTTGCAGGTAAGTCGATCTTACCTGCAAACGCTGATGCTGCTGCAGAATCAACTGTAGCCTCTGGTGCCGATGTGGCCATCACGATGCAGGACCTGTGAGTGACGTCACAGATCTGCACTGTCAGATGCTGGGCGTTCTGAAGAGAAGAGGATGTTACTTCTCTTCAAAGCGCCCAGCTAGTAAAAGTATTAAAAACGCCCCGATGTACGCACATAATACACGCCCACTTGGACTTTTACTTTTAAACACACCCACTTGGACTTTTGCAAGCCTCATTTGCATAACTACAAAAATGGTCATAACTTGGCCAAAAATGCTCGTTTTTTTAAAATAAAAACGTTACTGTAATCTACATTGCAGCGCCTATCTGCTGCAATAGCAGATAGGGGTTGCAAAATCTGGTGACAGAGCCTCTTTAAATATGTCAGGGATACTGTTAATTCACCCTAGATTCCCTAGGACCACCAGCCTAGTGGGAACTATCCATCCTCTTATTACCATTAACAATCTCCCACCATACCTGGGGAGCACAATGATGGTCCCCTATGGGACTACATTATAACTGCATTCGAAGACCATGACCCAGCCAAACAGAACGTGTGACACTTTACACATGTGAGTCCCGCCAAACTTTAAATGCTGTCTCAGTACTCTACTGAATTCCCAACCACCAGATGTCAGTCCCCACAGCATTAAAATGCACACCATCAGGCTGTAGCAATGCCATCTCTGGAAACTCCAAGTCCACATGATGGACCCCTATCGCACCATTACAAGTAACTCATTTTGAAATCACTTTGTTAACTTTAGCTGTGCTATGGAACGGGCAGGCTGCCAATTGGAGGCAGACTATTATCTCTGACCAGACAAGAATGATGCCGGGGAACAAAAACCAGACGCAAAGGACATCAAACTTGATGTCTCACAGGTTGTTGCCCCTCCACATGAAAGGACAAAGATGTCCAGGGATCGATCCATTCTGGTGTAATAATGGAGCTCTGGCAGATTGGCACTCCACAACATTCCCCTGAATCTCAGACACCGAATGCTAACCTCACTCCGTGGAAACCCTCTCGTTTGGCCGAACATCTGCTCTGAGAGACCCCTAATAAACGTAAGAATGACCCATGATCTAAATATGACAGGGTCCAGGAGCTTACAAGAATGAAAACAGAGGGGTAAACAAGAGACAAAGCAGTGAGCAGAAAAGAGAGTAAACGCTCACAGAAACAATGTAATCCGCACAAAAAACAAATATCTGCATGACTCCCACCTGCCAATCTTTTTTGAAGATATAATCATGGAACCCCCATCTAGCTGCCTCTGCATCCGCTCCAATGCTGAATAAAAGTAAAGCGAAATAATGCGATCGAAGACCCAGATGGTCCAGTTCTTCCTGAAATACCAAAATACATTTAACCCCTTAAGGACGCAGCCTTAAGAGGCTCAGAGCCCATTTTTGAAATCTGACATATTTCACATTATGTGGTAATAACGTCGGAATGCTTAAACCTATCCAAGCGATTCTGAGATTGTTTTCTCATGACACTTTGGGCTTCATGTTCGTGGTAAAATTTGGTCGATATATTCAGTCTTTATTTGTGAAAAATTGCAAAATGTAGAGAAAATGTAGAAAAAATAGCATTTTTCAAAATTTAAATGCATCTGCTTGAAAAACAGACAGTTATACCACCCAAAATAGTTACTAGTTCACATTTCCCATATGTCTACTTTAGATTGGCATCGTTTTTTGAACATTCTTTTATTTTTCTTGGACGTTACAAAGCTTAGAACATAAACAGCAATTTCTCATATTTTTAAGAAAATTTCAAATGCCTTTTTTTTAAGGTACCTCTTGAGTTCTGAAGTGGCTTTGTGGGGCCTATGTATTATAAACCCTGATAAAACACCCCATTTTAAAAACTAGACCCCTCAAAGTATTCAAAACAGCATTTAGAAAGTTTTTTAACCCTTCAGGCATTTCACAGGAATTAAAGCAAAGTGGAGGTGAAATTTGCAAATTTAATTTTTCTTGCTGAATTTCAATTTTAGTCATTTTTTTTTCTGTAACACAGAAGGTTTTACCAGAGAAACACAACTAAATATGTATTGTCCAGATTCTGCAGTTTTTAGAAATGTCCCACATGTGGCTCTACTGCGCTCGTGGACTAAAACACAAGCCCTAGAAGCAAAGAAGCACCTAGTGCATTTTGAGGCCTCTTTTTTATTAGAATATATTTTAGGCAGCATGCCAGGTTTGAAGAGGTGTTGAGGTGCCAAAACAGTAGGAATGCCCCAATAGTGACCCCATTTTGGAAACTACACCCCTCAAGGAATTAATTTATGGTTGTTGTTACCATTTTGACCGCACAGTTTTTTCACAGCACGTATTTGAATAGGGCTGTGAAATGAAAAAAATTTCATTTTTTCCAATAAAATGTCATTTGTGATCAAAATTTCTTATTTTCACAGGGAACAAAATACCCCATTTTGTTGCCCAATTTCTCCTGAGTGCAGCAATACCCCATTTGTGGTGATAAACTGCCGTTTGGGCCCATGGGAAGGCTCAGAAGGGAAGGAGCGCTGTGTGTTCTTTGGAGTGCAGATTTTGCTGGTTTGGTTTTCGGGTGCCATGTCGCATTTGCAGAGCCCCAGAGGTATCAAAGCAATGGAAACCAACCAGATGTGACCCCATTTTGGAAACTACACCCCTCAAGGAATTCATTTATGGGTAATGTGACCATTTAGACCCCATAGTTTCTTCAAAGAACTTATTTGAATTGGGCTGGGAATTAAAAAAAAATATATTTTTTCCAATAATATGTCATTTTAACTCAAAAATTCTTATTTTCACAAGAAATAGAATACTCCATTTTGTTGCCCAATTTGTCCTGAGTGCGGCAATACCCCATTTGTGGTGATAAACTGCTGTTTGGGCCCATGGGAGGGCTCAGAAGGAAAGGAGCGCTGTGTGTTCTTTGGAGTCCAGATTTTGCTGGATTGGTTTTCGGGTGCCATGTCGCATTTGGAGAGCCCCAGAGGTATCAAAGCAATAGAAACCAACCAAAAATGACCCTATTTTGGAAACTACACCCCTCAAGGAATTCATTTATGGGTGTTGTGACCATTTGGACCCCATAGTTTTTTCACAGAACTTATTTGAATTGGGCTGGGAATGAAAACAAAATTATTTTTTTCAAATAATATGTAGTTTTGGCTGAAAATTTCATATTTTCACAAGAAAGAAAATACCCTATTCTGTTGCGCAATATGTTCTGAGTGCCGCAACACCCCATTTGTTGTGCTAAACTGCCGTTTGGGCCCATGGGAGGGCTCAGAAGGAAAGGACCACCATTTGGCCTACTAGGGATTTTCTAGTGCGAAGTCATGTATGCAGAAGCACCTGAGGTACCAGTACAGTTGAAACCTGCAAGAAGTGACCCCGTTTTAAAAACGACACCCTTAAGGCATTCATCTAGAGGTGTAGTGAGCATTTTGACCGGAGACCTACACCCCATAAACTGTAATGTGAGTTCTCCCGGGTATGGCAATACCCTACATGTGGCTGTTATCAGCTGCCTGGGCACACAGCAGGGCTTAGAGTGGAAAGACGAGGGGGGATAAGCTGTGCGGAGTGCATCAGGCAGTGGCGTAACTACCGCGGTAGCAGCAGTAGCGGCTGCTACGGGGCCCGGGGCTTGAGGGGGCCCGTGCCGCCAGCCGACACGCCCACCCAAATGCCCGGTGGCGCCGCTAGCAGCCGTTGTGGCTGCTACAGCGGTAGCGCCGCTACTGTGGGGCCCGCGCCGCCGAGCCTTACACAGGCCCTCTCATCATGCCTGTAGGTGTCGCTAGCACCGGAGGGGGCCCCGGTGCTAGCGGCAGCCAAATACATGTGTTAGCACTGAATGGCCGGGCATGTTCCGTGCCTGACCATCCAGTGCCTTACAATGACACTGATTGGCTAGCGTCGCGATGACATCATCGCGCCGCTTCCATGCTTGGAAGGTGCTGATTGGCGGGGCAAGTCATTCTGCCCCGCCAATCAGCGTCATTGGAGGACGCTCGTTCAGCTCCTGCAGACATGCTCAGAAGAGAGCATGTCTGCATCGCCAGTGAACAGCGTGGGAACGGGATCATGTGAGTATGGCAATTTATCTATTTTTTTCTTCAAAAATGTGAATGGCATTATCTATAATGGGGGGGGGGGTTCCTCTTTATGTGGGCTATTATATATAGGGGGGTCTATATGTGGGGCAGTAGCTACAGGGGGGTCTATATGTGGGGGTGTGGGCCACTATATACAGGGGGCTCTATATGTGGGCCATTATATACAGGGGGGGTCTATATGTGGGCCACTATATACAGGGGGGGTCTATATGTGGGGCACTAGCTACAGGGGAGGTCTGTATGTGGGGATGTGGGCCACTATCTACAAGGGGGTCTATATGTGGGGCAGTATATGTGAGACACTATACAAGGGTGGGCTATATGTAGAGCACTATCTATAGGGGAGCTATTTTTTAGGGTACTTTCTATAGGGGTGGGCTATGTGTGGGACACTATATACAGGGGTGGGATACCTGTGGGGCACTAGCAACAGGGTGGCTATATGTAGTGCACAGTCTACATGGGTGGGCTATATGTGGGACACTATATACAGGGGGAGCTATATGTGAGACACTATCTACAGAGGTGGGCTATACGTGGAGCACTAACTATAGGGGAAGCTATATGTAGGGCAGCACGGTGACTCAGTGGTTAGCGCTATTGCCTTGCAGCTCTGGAGTCCATATGTGGGCACTATCTACACGGGGCACGGTGTGTGTGTGTGTGTGTGTGTGTGTGTGTGTGTGTGAGAGTTATATTTAGATGTGTTGAGAATTTTAACTTTGTTTATAGGTGCAGAAATGTTTTAAAACTGAGAAGCTGAAGACATCTGAGCGGAAAACTGCAGAAATGGGTCATGGCCGGGAGAAATCCATCATAAATGTCTGAACCGGAGGGAGAAGAAAAGAACTAGAATCTGAGATGTCACCGGTGAGTCACTTAATGTAAATCTTTATTCTGCTCTAATCAGTATTGTAGTTGCTGTATGATCTGCAGCGAGATGATGGTGGTATGATTTTTTTTTTGTGAAACCGCATCTCCCAGCATATCCTTACCATTGTTCCGGCCATGCTGGGAGCTGTAGTTTTACGCCGTACAAACCTATACGCAGTGGCGTAACTACCGCTATAGCAGCCGTAGCGACTTCTACGGGGCCTGCAGCATGAGGGGGCCCGTGGCACCCGCCGGCACGGCCCCCTCCCATGGCCGCAGGCTCCGCTAGCAGCCGCTATGGCTGCTACAGCGCGACGCCACTGAAGGGGTTGTTCCTACAAAAGACATGCATCCCCTATCCACAGGATAGGGGATACATGTGGGATCGCTGGGACGCCCAGCGATGAGGAGAACGGGGGACTGAAAGTCCCCCCTAAGTTCTCCATGACAAACCTCGGACTTCCGGGGTCTGTGTCGGCAGCTCCGTAGAAATGAATGGAGCGCCGGTCGCGCTTGTGCGCATGCGTGACCAGCGCTCCTTTCATTTTTATTGAACTGCGCAGACGCCAGAAGTCCGAGGTTAGTCATGGAGAACTTCGGGGGACTTTCGGTCCCCCGTTCTCCTTATCAATGCCATCGATCGCACATGTATCCCCTATCCTGTGGAGATCCTGTGGAGAGGGGATACATGTCTTTTGTGGGACACACTATAGGCCGTTTTTTTTGGGGGGGGGGGGCTTATATGGTGTTATCTACAGAGGGGGCTGTATGGTGTTATCTACAGGGGGTCTGTATGGCGTTATCTACAGGGGGCTGTGTATGGTGCTATCTATAGGGGGGCGCTATGTGGTGGAATCTATAGGGAGGCACTATCTACAAGGGGGGGGGGGGTTGTGTGATACCCAGCAGAGGGGGGGCCCCAGTCAAAAGTTTGCTATGGGGCCCAGTCTTTCCTAGTTACGCCCCTGGCATCAGGGTAAGTAAAATTGGGGTAAATTATAAACCAACGGATGTATGATAAATTTTAAAACACTCTTTCATACAGAGCTCTGGTTATTCGGGACACATGTCACATTGATATATTGTGTCTTCCCTTATCGCCCTCTTATAGCAGACTTTGCACCTCTTTTGACTTTTTCCCTTCTTGCCAGTTTGGGGAACTTCTCCTGGAAAGTGTTGCCGCCCTGGTATGATGCGTGTGGCCTCGCTTCCAGAAGTACTGTGTGCCCCCCCCTTCCTGGTCCCTAAAGATTAGGTTCTTGATAATCACCTCTTGAAATTCAAGGAAAGTTCCCCTCTGGCCTGCACATCGATGTAACACGTACACATTGTACAAAGCCATCTGTATGATGTGCACGGCCAGCTTCTTATACCACACCACATGGCGCTGTAGGGCTTCAGGATTTGATCTTACAAGTCCATCCCTCCCATGTACCTATTGTAGTCCAGGATGCAGTCTGGTTTGGGGGTGGCCTTTCCTTCATATATCCTAAACCTGTAGGTATACCCTGATGCACTCTCGCACAGCTTATACATCTTCACGCCATACCTTGCCCTCTTACCCGGCAGGTACTCGCGGAATTGAACCCTCCCTTTAAAATGTACCAAGGACTCATCAATAGAAATACACCGGGCACTGAAACGGTCTAATAGGGGTCTCCGTTTATACAAACGGTCAAAACTGGGGTCATCTCGGGGTGGGCACGGCTCATTATCAGTATAATGTAAGAAGCGAAGTATTGCCTAATTTATTTATTTTTTTAGGTTCCAGTTCAGTTCTGAAGTTGCTTTGAGGGGCCCATATATTAGAAACCCCTATCAAATACCCCATTTTAGAAACTAGACCCCTCAAAGTATTCACAACAGCATTTAGAAAGTTTATGAACCCTTTAGGTGTTTCACAGAAATTAGGAGCAAAGTAGAGGTGAAATTTACATGTTTTTTTTTTGTCAGAAAATCCTCTTTATACCATTTTTTTAATAACACAAAAGGATTTATTAGAGAAACGCAACTTAATACTTATTGCCCAGATTCTGCAGTTTAGAGAAATATCCCACATGTGGCCCTAGTGCGGTAATGGACTGAAGCACCGGCCTCCGAAGCAAAGGAGAGCCTAGTGGATTTTGAGGCCTCTTTTTTTATTAGGCACCATGTCCGGTTTGAAGAGGTCTTGTGGTGCCAAAACATTGGGAACCCCCCAAAAGTGACCCCAATTTGGGAACTAGACCCCTTTAGGAATTCATTGTAGTTTTCTTGGGGTGCATGCGGCTTTTTGATCAGTTTTTATTCTATTTTTAGGTGGCGTGGTGACTAAAAAACAGCAATTCTACTATTGTTTTTCTATTCTTTTTTTTTTAGCAGCGTTCACCGTGCGCTATAAATGACATATTCACTTTATTCTGCGGGGCGATACGATTACGGCGATACCAGATGTTTATAGTTTTTTTTTATGTCTTATGGCGTTTGCACAATAAAATACGTTTTGTAAACAATCATTCACTTTTTGCGTTCCCTTATTCTAAGAGCCAGAACGTTTTTATTTTTCCATCAATAAAGTCGTGCGAGGACTTATTTTTTGCGTAACGAACTGTAGTTTCGATCAGTACCATTTTTCGGTACAAGCGACTTTTTGATCTCTTTTTATTCCATTTTTTGGGAGGTGAAGTGACCAAACAATTGTGATTGTGGTACGGTTTATTATTATTTTCTTTTACGGCGTTCATCGTGCGGGATAAATAATGAAATAATTTTGTAGTTCAGGCCGTTACGGACGCGGCGATACCAATTATGTATAGTTTATTTGTTTGTTTATATATTTTTATTAATAATAAATGACTGATAAGGGAAAAGGGGGATTTTTACTTTTAATACTTTTAAAACTTTTATTTTCTTATTTTTACACATCTTTTTTTTACTTTTTTTTAACTTTATTACTTTGTCCCACTAGGGGACTTGAGGGCAGGAGGCCCTGATCGCTATTCTAATACACTGCACTACATGCGTAGTGCAGTGTATTAGAACTGTCAGCTACTCACTGACAGCAAGCATAGTGGGTCCTGACGTTGTCAGGACCCACTAGGCTTCCGTCTATGGCATAGCCGGACGCCATTGTTTGGTGTCCGGTTGCCATAGTCACCATCGCCGGCCGCTATCGCGTAGCAGGCCGGCGATATCAGCTTAACCCCTAAAAAGCCGCGATCTCTATAGAACGCGGCTTTTAAGGGGTTAATCAGCGGGGAAACAGCGATCGGTCCCCGCTGTAGGAGCTGTGACAGCTGCTGAACAAGACAGCAGCTGTCACAGCTCCTGTATGTGGCGGGAGGACGGCCGAAACGGCCGTTACTCCCGAGACGTACTATTAGGTCATGGAGCGCGAACGATACAGCTGCCATGACCTAATAGTACGTCCAGGAGCGGGAAGGGGTTAAATATAAAAAGAGCTTTACCGTTCAAGTGCACTAATAAAGCACCAAGAATCTGTGGACGCATGGTCGAGAATGGACTAACCCACTGCTGTGGATGAGAGTCGTCCGTCACGGCTGGAAGCGATGTAGGGACAGTCTTCTTGGAGTACCGCTGAGTCACTGTGGTGAAGGACCTGCGGCCGGAAGTGACCACACAGCGTGATCTCGCGATTGAAGCTGAGATCACGCTGGGCTGTGAAGAGGAGACCTGTATGACGCTGAGTGGACAGCGTCATAGAGTTGTCTTTACACCGACCAGAGTGAAAATAAAATGTAACCTCCTGTTCGGCTATTTGCCACATAATTTTACATGGAGTGTTTTCCAACATCGATCCTAGCTGAAATGAATTTATTTAATATTTTTTATTATTTAAATTGCACTAAACTTAATTATATTACAGCAGTGCTTTTACGTCCTTGCAGCGTCAGTATATATTGTAGCAGTGCAGCTACTAAGAGGCAGGATTTGGGCCCATAATTATATATTTAAAAGGAATTTTTCAAGAGAAAATGTCCTTTCTCCTTATTTGTTAGGTAGGAAATCTGGAGGAAGGTCTGGGTTGCTGAAGTGGAAGAGAATAGTTAAAGTTCCACTCCGTCTACAGGACAGTCCAGGATTTGGGCTGCCTTAGGAGTCTCATTAGCTGCCAGCTGTTAAGGCTCCTTTAAGAAAGGTGTGATTTATTCACACAATGCTCCCAGTCTTGGGAAGACCGGTATTGCCAGCCTGTGAGAGTCAGAAATTCTGGTAAGAACATATGTTTGTTGTGAGGTGCTGGGCAGAAGGCCTTTCACCCTGATAGTTGGGGAAGCTGTATGTTCAGTGGCGTAGCTATAGGGGTCGCAATTGTGACTGGGCCCCGAAGCCAGGTGGGCCCGCGGCCCCCCGCACCACATGAATAAAAATTTACTATAGTAACTGGGGCCGCGGGCCCCTGTTACTATAGTAACTACAGTACTTACCTTCCTGCTTCCGGAGCGCAGCGGAGGTCCTGACGTCACATCGCGGTGCGCAGCGCATGAGGTCACAATGCTATGCGCCGCGCACAGAATCCTGATCCCGGATAGAGTCAGGACGGCTGAAGAGGAGGGTAAGATTAATATCCCTGTCTGCTGAAGTTGAATGGCGGGGTCCGTCTCCTGGGACCCGCCACTCAGTTGTTTTGAAGGGGCCGCAGCACTCGTACGAGAGCTGCTTCCCCTTCATTCCGGTCACTTGCTCACACTGTGAATCCATGTCGGCGACTCACAGTGTGAGCAAGAAAGGGAAATGAAGGGGAAGCAGCTATCGTTCGAGCGCTGCGGCCCCTTCAAAACAGCTGATTGGCGTGTCCCGGGAGTCGGACCCTGACCCATCAGCTATTGATGGCCTATCCTGAGGATAGGCCATCAATGTTTAGGGACTGGACAACCTCTTTAAGCCTACAATGTAGCAGGCTTAGAGGGGCCCATGAGACAGGATCACAGATTGTGTGATGCTGTCTGCTGGGCCCTGTATCTAAGCCAATCACATGGTAGGCTTAGATACATGTGATCCTGTCTGATGGGCCCTGTATATAAGCCTACCACACGGTAGGCTTATATACAGGGCCCTAGCAGACCGTCATCTTATACTATATAACCTTACTGTCTGCTAGGGCCCTGTATCTAAGCATCTTACATAACCACATGGTAAGCTTAGATACAGGGCCCATGTGTGAAACTGTCTGCTGGACCCTGTATCTAAGCCTACCTTGACAGACAGTATGACACATGGGCCCTGTATCTAAGCCTACCACATGTGTTACTAATCGTTTTTGTTGTGTTTGTGTTTTTTTTACAGGTTCGGTCATTGGACTACGTTGGATTCGAGGACTACTTCGATGACGGCTTTTTTTATTATCAATAAAATAGTTAATGAGGGTTTGTGTGTTTTTTTTTATTTCAATAAAATATTTTTTCTATGTCTTTGTGTTTATTTTTAAAACTATATTACTACCACCTAGCATTACCTGGGTAGGGAGGGCTGCTGTTTTTGGCCTTTCCCAGCCTTATAATACCAGCCTGCGGCTGCCCCGGTGCCGACCATCACTACAGATGGTCGGGTACTGGATCGTACCCGGCTCTTCCCAGCACCCCTGGTGGCGGTGGGAACCGGGGTAATAATGGGGGTTAGTGTTAGCCTCTGCACCAGCATAACATTAAGCCCCGCCTTAGTAATGGAGGTTGTCAATCAGCCAGCGGCTATTACTAAGGCAGTAATAATAAAATTTAAAAAATATATTTTATTGAAATAAAAAAACACACAAACCTCATTAACCATTTTATTGACAATAAAAAAAAACACTGTCATTGAAGTAGTCCTCGAATCCGTCGTAGTCCAACGATCGAACCTGTAAAAAAACACAAGAAAATAATTAGTAACACATAAAAAAGCAAAACAATTCCTGGGTCCAGCGCTGGAGCCTCAATGTCAGTGAGCTTCGCCCTATATCTAATCCTATCATGTGTGATACTGTCTGCAGAGCTGTGTATCTAATCCAATCATGATGTGTGATACTGTCTGCTGAGCCAATGTATCTAATCCTATCCATAGTTTATAGGGTCGTAGTGCTATAGATATGCTGTCTCCTATACACACATACACACACACACACATATACACACACACATTTCTTTGGGGGTATGTGTATTGGGGCTATTTCCCCTGACATTTTTAGTCCTTAGTGACGCCCCTGACTGCTAGTGCTTCATTGTTGGGTCACTTAGGAGACCCAGCGATGCAGCTGAAAGCTGTGGACCATCGGCCATGAGATGTTTGCAAGGGTGGGGCCCAATAAGAACTTTTGCATCGGGGCTCATAAGCCTTTAACTACGCCCCTGTGTATGTTTATTTAGAGGCTGGACGGCCTAGGGTTAATTTTTGAACTGTTTTGTAAAATTGGTTTTCCTGTATGAAGACAATAAAGCTGGTTGCGGCCAGTTTCATACCAAATCCACTGTGTGGGAGTGAAAATTCTTAAGTGTGCCAACCATCTTACGCTGAAGATGGCGATCCTGTGAGCTAACTTACCCCAAGTTGTCACAATATCCATCTACAAACTGTGCTCCCCGTGGTTGGCATCAGCCATAGAGTGCAATGCAGCTATCGCCGTTGTCTACCTTTCTCTGTGGCGTGTTTTGCGCGCCGAATGGAAGGTAGCTGCACACAGCTTCTTTTCATATCTAAGAGCAGGGGTCTCAAGCATGCGGCCCGCAGGCCGCACGCGGTCCCTGGTGCTGTCATCTGCGGCCCGCGGGACACAGAGCCGCTAGTATTGGCTCTGCTCCGAGACTCTGGAATTCCCTGACATCGCTGTCCACATATGAACAGCGATGTCCGGGGCTTCCCCAGAGCCAGAGTCCCGTGCAGAGGAACTCTGTGGAATTCCCTGACATCGCTGTTCATATATGGACAGTGTGTCAGGGTCTTCCCCAGAGCGGAGTCCCGGGCAGAACGCTAGTATCGGCTCTGCTCCGGGACTGTGTGGAATTCCCTGACATCGCTGTCCATATATGGACAGTGTGTCAGGGTCTTCCCCAGAGCGGAGTCCCGGGCAGAGCGCTAGTATCGGCTCTGCTCCGGGACTCTGTGGAATTCCCTGACATCGGATGTCTGGGGCTTCCCCAGAGCCGGAGTCCCGTACAGAGCGCTTGTACAGGCTCTGCTCCGAGACTGTGTGGAATTCCCTGACATCACTGTCCATATATGGACAGTGTGTCAGGGTCTTCCCCAGAGCGGAGTCCCAAGCAGAGCGATAGTATCAGCTCTGCTCCGGGACTGTGTGGAATTCCCTGACATCGCTGTCCATATATGGACAGTGTGTCAGGGTCTTCCCCAGAGCGGAGTCCCGGGCAGAGCGCTAGTATCGGCTCTGCTCCGGGACTCTGTGGAATTCCCTGACATCGCTGTCCGTATATGGACAGTGTGTCAGGGTCTTCCCCAGAGCAGAGTCCCGGGCAGAGCGCTAATATCGGCTCTGCTCCGGGACTCTGTTGAATTCCCTGACATCGCTGTCCATATATGGACAGTGTGTCAGGGTCTTCCCCCGAGACCGGGCAGAGCGCTAGTATCGGCTCTGCTCCGGGACTCTGTGGAATTCACTCACATCGGTGTCCATGTTTGGACACACGATGTCTGGGGCTTCCCCAGAGCCAGAGTCCTGGGCAGAGCGCTAGTATAGGCTCTGCTCTGGGACTCTGGGGAAGCCTCTGACATCGCTGTCCAATGATGTCAGGGGCTTCCCCAGAGCAGGAGTCCCAGTGATGTCAGGAGCAGAGCTGGTGTACCAGGAAGAGCCTACTAGCGCTCTGCCTGGGACTCCAGCTCTGGGGTTGCCCCTGACATCTCTGTCCATATATGACCAGTGATGTCAGAAGCAGAGCTGTAATCCCAGGCAGGGTGCTAGAAGCGGCTCTGCTCCGGGACTCCCACTCTGGGCAAGCCACTGACATCACAGCCCCTGTAGATAACGCCAGATACAGCCCCCCCTGTAGATAGATCCACACACAGCCCCCCTGTAGATAGCTCCAGACACAGCCCCCCTGTAGATAGCGCAACGCACAGCCCCCTGTAGATAGTGCCACACACAGCCCCTCTGTAGATAGCGCCTAACACAGCCCCCTGTAGATAGCGCCACACACAGCCCCCCCAGTACATAGCGCCAGATACAGCCCCCTTGTACATAGCTCCACACACAGCCCCCCTGTACATAGCGCCAGATAAAGCCCCCTGTAGATTGCTCCACACACAGCCCCCCTGTAGATAGCTCCAGACACAGCCCCCCTGTAGATAGCGCCACACACAGCCCCCTGTAGATAGCGCCACACACAGCCCCCCTGTAGATAGCTCCAGACACAGCCCCTCTGTAGATAGCTCCAGACACAGCCCCCCTGTAGATAGCTCCAGCCACAGCCCCCCTGTAGATAGCTCCACACACAGCCCCCTGTAGATAGTGCCACACACAGCCCCCCTGTAGATAGAGCCACACACAGCCCCCTGTAGATAGCTCCACACACTGCCCCCCTGTACATAGCTCCAGACACAGCCCCCCGGTAGATAGCTCCACACACAGCCCCCCGGTAGATAGCTCCACACACAGCCCCCCTGTAGGTAGCGCAACACAACCCCCTTATACTTTGTGCCACAATGCCGCCAGAGTGGAGAGTGGTAGAGGTAGCCGGCCTTACTGCTGCCACTCTCCGCTCTGCTTTGACGTCACTCACGGTCAGAAGAAGGCAAGAATCTTGCAGCGGCGTTCCAACTGGTGTCGATGCCGGCCCGGGAGTGGACCAGTCAGGTGACAGGTCAGGTGAATGGACTGGTCCACTCCCGAGTCGGCATCGATCCCAGTGAGAACACCGCCGCAAGACTCCTGCCTTCTTCTGATTGCTGCTGCAGTCAGCAGCGATCAGCTGTTTTGATACAATGCCCAGCAGGACATTTTGCAGACCACCCAGGACGGCGGGACAGCGATGAGAAACCGGGACTGTCCTGCCGGATCCGGGACGGTTGGGAGGTATCCCTACAGTTATGCCTGTGAGGCTAGAATTTGTGTGTGGCTAGACTAACTTTAATAGTGACTTGAATCACTAACTGGCTAGTGATCATCCTGACGCGTGTTGAACCCGAGTATATCTCGGCTTCTTCTAGGGGCTATAGGGGAAAAAGCCGAAATATACTTGGTGAAATGTCCCTTGGGTTAAAATTGAATAATTACCCATAACTCTGCCAGTGTTTTCATTTATGTGCCATTGAATATTTTATAGCATAATAACAAAGGTACATTTTTATATCTTTACATGGAATACCTAGTAGCCACTCAACTCTTTCTATAACCTTTCAAAGCCTGCAAAACCAAATATTCTTTGGTAACGTTACGTAATGAGTGCCACGTAAACCAAAATGCTAAATCCGACACCTTCCGGGTTACAACAGAAGGGGAGACCCCTGCAAGAAATACCTAACCAATAAAGAATAATAACCTAGTCCACACATCAGCTGTCTGCAACCAAATGCCTCAGGAGGGACATATCCATCTCTGTCACTTCCAACTTTAACCAATTGGCGACGTGTGACGTCACTGCTGAGCCAGCTCCATACTCAGCAGGTGTCGGCTGTATGTTGCTGGATAACGCTGATCCACTTAGACCTTGGCATCTAAACTGTTAGAAAGAGGGAGACGGCCCCCTACGTCAGCCTATTGGCCCCACTGCCACACGCATTTGGGATACAGATGTAGCCATCTTTATCTTGACTCTTAGCGCATTAAATACAGTGGCAAGAAACTTTAACTTGGCTTTTTTAATGGTTTCTCAATGGCTTTTGTTGTGTGATATGCTACAGCAATTTATCGGTCAAGATAAACTTGGCTACATCTGTATCTGTAAATTTAATGTGAGTGGATCCTCTCAAAACATTTCCTGAAAAGAGAAATAACACTATAAGAGACTTCCATCTGCTTTTCTGGAGCTTCAGCTTGCATTGTTGGTAGCTGTTTGCTCAGTACTGATTTGCTGAAGCAAGATTAGTCTCAATAGAAAGTCCCAGTAGAAGTATCATAAAAAAAAACCTGTGCCTCATTCAGCTGTGCTGTCAGAGCATGTCTGTACCATAGCAGCTCATTGGTCCCTTGGTGGGATTTTACCAGGGATTGAAAGGTCGGAGCTCCAGCATCAGCAGGATTCAGCACTCCTGGGGAGGATCAGAAGCTTGCAGAAATCAGAAGTCTGCCAGCAGATCCGCTGAGAGTGTGCGGCCTGCGAACACAAGGAAGATTAATCACCAGCCCACCTTTTCAGGCTAATGACTTCACTTATGTTCTACATGTTGGTGTGGAAAATTTAACCCGTTTTATAGCCAGGGCATCCTCTCCAGAGTAATCGATGGAAAAAAAAAATATTGTTGTTTTTTTTTTAAATTTATATATAAAATTAATTTCAATAATTGTATTAGCAAACGAATACAATGATACATCAGCACTCTGCGAGCGCTAAGATTTATGCAAACATGTATTATTTTTATTATTTTAAATTGCAAAACTGCTGTATTCACTATATGAAAAGGCAACCTTATTCAGATGGGTCCCTATACTAACATTACATAATACCTGCATAACAGAAGACTTACCACTAGGCACAATGAGTGGGCACATGTACAATGTCATCAGAAAGTGTTATATGTATTGTATCACTTTCCGCACATCTGTACATACTGTATATTATTCTGTGGCAGCATTCATTTTTTGTTTGGGTATGTCCATCCATAATAATCATAAAAATATTGCCGTTTTTACAGGTGCTGACATCTAGTGTCTGAATAGGCTACACTGCGTTAGATAAATATACATTTACAAAGTATATAGAAAGTATATACTTTGTATTCCCTGTGCCCCTTAGTGTTAGAATAGGCAGGCAGGAATACTGTAGAAGGTAAGGTTATGTTCACACCGGCGTTGTGTCATGCCGTTGTTCTGCTTCGTCAGAGGAGCAGAACAAGGGAATAATGGAACCAACGGACACCACCGGTTGTCGACATAACCCATTGACTTTAATAGGTTTCGTCGGCTTTTTGTCGGGGTGTCTGATTTTACCGGACACAATACCGCATGCTGCGCTATTTTCTCCGGTAAACCCTGCCGGATCTGCGAAGGAGGCCCCGAACTGAGCCTCCGGAGCAGTTGTGAACAGAGCCTCAGTTAGCTAAAACAACCTCTAAAAAAAATGGTTAAGTTACCCAACATAGTTCAACAGTTATAACTGTGTAAAACAATGTATGCCAAAACTTTAGGAGCCTCACACACGTGCGTGTTCGGTCTGTAATATACGGTCCGTATGTGGGCCACATTTCCCGGACAGAACACACTGCAGGGAGCCGGGCTCCTAGCATCATAGTTATCTATGATGCTGGGAGTCCCTGCCTCGCTGCAGGAAAACTGTCCCATACTGTAATCATGTTTTCAGCACTGGACAATAGTTCCGAGGAGAGGCAGGGACTCCTAGCATCATAGATAACTATCATGCTAGGAGCCCGGCTCCCTGCAGTGTGTTCAGTCCGGGAAATGCGGCCGACATACGGACCGTATATCACCGAACACGCTCGTGTGAATACGGCCTTAAGTTTAGACCTGGTCATTGAGGCGTCGATGACAATTGATCCTGAAAGGGTTCATTTGGGCCTATTACTATGACATTCCACTAGGCACAATTAGTGGGCATTGTATGTAATAAGAAGAAGTAGTAATATATATATATTTTGGATTAATTTTTTTAATTACGAGTCTAATGTTTATAAGTATACATAAAAAGAATACTTTCTGGTGCTGTTAACACCGCCATTACCCCATACCATCTGGATAGTAAAACTTGGTTCCCAATTGGTTATTATCCATGATCCTTGGGTTAATTCTGCACACACTTGTTTATTAACATTGTAGTGCCAGTGGAAAGGAGATCTCAGTAGAGGTTCTCACCATCCT